>NW_003314460.1:15186-16349 GCF_000143415.4 Selaginella moellendorffii | reverse complement strand
TTGTTTTCATCTCTCATTTTTCAAAACATCTATTTCCGATTTACCTGAAAATCAAAGGCCTACATATGAATGAATGAGTGTTTTGGAAGTTAGCTGTATAGTTCTCTTGTGCTATTTGACACATTTCTTGTCGCCATTTTCAATGGGGCTTTTGCAAATGCAGGAGGTAAGCTGTAGGTGTGTGTCTGACCTCATCTCCAGATAATGTAAATGCCAGAGAATACTTTTTTTGGTGTGTCTGCTCTTGGATCCAATGCTTGTGAAGGCGCTTGCGTTTTTCTTGCTCATCTGTCTCACGCTCACTGAATAATCATCCTCTGCCCCCTTAAGAACGCCTTAGCAGTAACAAAACAAAAACGGCACTATAGTGTACCTGTCAGGTAAAACAAGGGTGAGTCAGCTTTCATCCATCAGCTAAGCTCTTAGTGATTGAGCTGAGCTCTTGTTATCTCAAGTTTGCAACAGCATAGTGAAAAAGGGAAAGGGAAAATATAGTACCTGAATGAAGGTGTGTCTGTCTGCTGTGTGTTTTTATTGCCTATCTCCTTTTCTTTGTTTTGCAGTTTCTCTTTCCCTTGTTGGTGGTCACCTGATTGGATCAAAGAGATCATTTTCGTGGAGTTGTTTGGCGTGCTTGCTATTGGCTGCATGTGCGCTACAGCTGGCTGGTATATGAGAGCTGCTGCTATAATGTATTGAGCTTACTTTCCACTCATTACAGAGCTTGTCCCAGGCGGGGCTTCAGGTCTACATTCAGGTCAACAAGTACCGAATGGCAGTGTTGAGAGCTTGTGGTTTTCACCTCCAGCTGCTTAAATTGAGTGAACCCGAACATTTGTGATTTGTTTGTTAAAAAAAAGGTACTGTGGTGGAGTCCTCCTGATCGTCTGCTTAGCCGTAGCCATCTCTACCTAACGAACTTAGATAGTTCTCATAAGTTGCTAAATTAAGCCAACCTTTTATCATATTTACTCTTCAATGTTCTTGTACCGCATCAAAGGTGTCATCATAAACCCTAGATGAACAGCATTGGCTGTGATGTCAACTCTTTCGGCCTAATCAGTTGACGAGAAAGCCTTGATGACCGAGACCCGTGGGAGAAATTTCAAAGCATTAGACGAATACCTTGAATCTCATTGCCATCCAAGGTGTCCTTATAACCC
>NW_003314460.1:12126-14593 GCF_000143415.4 Selaginella moellendorffii | reverse complement strand
GCAAAAGCTCAGCAGCAAATCCACCTGCGAGCTCTAATCAGAGAAATCAGACAAGCAAGAACCACAGGAAAAAATTTCTTTTTTTTTTTTTTCTAAACGACAATGAATAGAACACTCACTTGGGACTGGTGCTCGTAAGGATTGGGAAGACCATCTTTGTCACGGTCACTTTTTTTGCACGGCCGGCTCATCAGTCCCCAGCCAGTCTGATCAAACGCAGCAAATAGAAAATTTCAGCACACAGACACACACACACACACACACACACACACACAGAGAGAGAGAAGAGAGAGAGAGAGAGAGAGAGAGAGAGAGAGAGAGCTCACAATCTGCCCAATCGCCCTAAATTTTTTCTCTTGATTTGGATCGTCATTAAAAAATTGAAGAGTTGCCACCCCTTTGGCACTTGATCTATGCCATCTATTTGAAGTTTTTGAATTTGAACCGTTAGATTATAGGTATATTCAGAAATAATATTCTAAAAATGGAATAAAAGACGCCGGATGCCATATGCCAATAGCACGTTTAAATAAGGGAGTACTAGCAAAAGTCTGGGAGCATCGTGTTTATTCTTGATATTTTAGTATTTCAAAAAGTTGAAATCATAATTATAATTTTAATATAATCATAATTATAACATACATAGTTAACATAACATAATATAATATTTATATTCAAAATCCCTTCTACAAATATAACATAATAAATAATATAATAAATTTAACTTATACATAATATAACATTTAAAACTCTTAGTGCTGCATGATCTTCTATAAATGGAATTTTTCGCTGTGGGATTCCATGGCCAGATGAGTCAATTAAATATTGAGGCTTGGTAACTATTTTTTTATTTGAAATCTCCATATAATTGATCTACAATTTTTCTGCTTAATAAAAAATGTGTTTCTTAAGGACACTAAAGTATAATGATTTCAAAAATAAAGATTTAAAACTCACTTAAACTATATACATCTTATAAAATTAAAAAAATATAACAATTTTTATGGAGTTTTATTTTTCATCTCTTTAGATTGAAAGTTTTGAAATTTCATGATACTATATTTTTTAGAATAATTTCAAAATATTACATATTTATCTTTGATATTCCCTTATTCCTAATACTTATATTCTTACATTTTGAGAGTAATATTTAATATTAGAAGTATTCTACTTTATATCATTAGCATTATTTCTGTATGTGTTTTTTAATAGAGAGAATGCTAATGTAAAATAAGTTATTATCTCTCTATTTCATGGATTTATATTTAAAATTAAAGCTTTATTACAATATTTTAAAGGCTGATATTTTATAATGATAAATGAATGGTAAGGTTTTACTCTATATTGAGGTAATAATGATATATAAACTTTTTCTTTATTCTAAAAATATAAAATACCAGAAAATTCATAATTGGTATATAGATAGATTTAATATAATTAAAGTTCAATTGATGGTGAATCACATTTCTTTAGATGGTTGTTGTACTAATGTTGTCTCAATGATATTTATACCTTATTATTTTTGTCATGTATAATTACAATGTAAGAAAAAATGTTAGAAAATTTATGATATTACATAAATCTTAGACTACATTTGAGCCAATTGAAATCTCAATATGTTTAATCATTGATGATTGTATTAATAGTCATATAAATTTGTATATACTTTTGTTGATAATATGAAAAAAGAGAAATCTCAGTCTAAGAAGTGAAGCTGGGAGTGTCATATACATTTCAGTTGTTTAGTAATTTGGAAAAGTTCCTTATTCGGCTTTTCATTTCTATTGTTTCTTTATATTTGAAAAGTTAAGAAACATATATATAAGATATTCAAGCATGAGACTTAATAGGTTGTATGTTGAAAGTTTTGAAAGTGAAGGTATGGCAAAGCACACCTGATTGTAAGAAGAACTTGAGCCTTTTCTGTACCATGATATTTTAATACATATTCTATAATTATATTAACCTTGAAGGACATTTCATTGGTATTTACCAATAGCACATCAAGATTGTAAACATCTATCACTTTGGTTCAATGCTATTATCTTGAATCACTGACACAACTTTGCAATTTCTTGAGATTGCCCAGATGTTCTTCTAGCAGCTTGTTGAGTAGAGCATTAGCTTGTAGTTATCTGCTTGAGAAGTGTTCACCACATTGAGCTAATGTCCACATGTTATTGCCTCAACAATCCATACATGTTGGGCTTGTAGAATTGTTTGAAGTGTACAAAGCAGTGTTGCCCATGCAATGCAATTATATTCATCTCTTTCCAAGACAAATCTTGTGCTAATAAAACAAATGTTGATCTGAAGAAGCAACCACTATCTTTCATAATTATTTTATTGTCATTGATGACAAAGGATAAAATCAGCAATGGTAGAGGATTCTATTGATCATCCACTGGATTGCGTATCTTGGCTATTGGATGCATCCCCATATAAGCACCACCCACTACATAGAGTT
>NW_003314460.1:8574-11475 GCF_000143415.4 Selaginella moellendorffii | reverse complement strand
AATCAATAGTGTGAGTTCAACACCTAAAAGAGGTTTTCTTTGTCATGTTACTGAATAAAAAAGGGCCATAACATGTATAAAGTTTTTTTTTTATTTCCTACAACATTCACAGCTCCAATGGTTTTATATTGGACATTTAATTCTTATACAAGGAAAATATGTGGTTGAGGGAGATTAAATTTTATATTAGTTTTTTATTTTATTTTATTTTATTAGTGAGCTGTATTGGATTGAGTCTTTATAAAGTTTACAACATGTTTGAGATAACTATTTATCATGACACTTATATGAGCTTGGTTTTCAAAGGTTATAGCCAATGAAATATAGAGGATTATAATTAAAGTTTGAACCTGCATAAAATTAACCATACCATTTGTTAACCATTTGTTAACTTGTATGGTTATGCTAATGTTATGTTAAATATTCTTGAGCAAGCCTACCTTAGAGGATACTCATTTTCCACAAGAATTGTATTATATGCTAGATTATGCTATTTCCAGAAATCCTGCCAAGAGAGAAAAAGAAAAATTATCAAAGAATCTGATAATTGACTAACAAAGAGAAAGGTACTGACTACTTGTAGTGAGTTGTCACAGAAACTTGTGATCTAGCAACCCTAGAATGCATGGTCAATAGAGATATCTGAAACAAACCCTACATGCTAAAATTACTGCTATTGGCAATATATTCAATCACACTCATCCAAGGCACAAGTCCCAGCTTTGCTGGGAGTGTCATGTACATTTTTGTTATTTAGTAATTCTGAAAAGTTCATATTCATCTTTATATTTGAAAAGTTCATACTAATCATAACATACATAACAATTCTAATATAAAAACACACATCAGAGATATTTAGCACCTTTAGTGGTTTGGACAAGACTGCCAATTTGGGATATATCATCATTCATCATACAAGTGTAATTAACTTTTATAATGTAGTATCAGAAATTAGATGGAGATATAGAAATATAAGTAGTTTTACATATGACAATTCATTTTCTTGATGACAAGCCAGTTCCCATGTGTTCTTAACCAAACTCTAGTTAAAAAATCAAATGAGAATATCTATTAGATATCAACTACTATTGTACAAATTATGTGTAGTACTGAACATCCAAGAGCAGCATTAACAACACTGATGCTAAGTGGTGGCAGAATTAGGAATGTCATATAACTTTGGTAAATCACCATAAATCATCATGGTAAATCACCATAGGATAAAGGGTGAAAACCACGTATGCTACAATAATTTCTCATACACAAGATAAATGCTAAATTGGTCAACTCATTATATTGAGAACTAACTTTTTATGTGTCATGAATCTATTATAGAGAATTAATTATCATTATATAAGATCACAGTTACCATTAATAATAATTTTTGTGATTGAGTTACTCTAGAGTAAATATATATTTACAAACACTTCTTGATGCATCATAGTTATTTATAGTTAGATACAGAACTTTTAGCTATAAAAATTTCCAAATATATATTTTCTGGGAGTGTCATGTACATTTCTGTTATTTAGTAATTTCTAAAATTTTATATTCATCTTTATATATAAAATGTTCATATTAATCTTAACATGCATAACAAACTTTTCTGAAACCTTTATCAAAAGGCTAACACTATTAGTCATAGTTTTTAAGAAAATAGTCTAATTTTGTAATAATATGCAAAAAGGAGAAAATTAATGGATGAATCATGAGCTAAAAACCCCACTTTTATTAAATAATTAAATTAATACATAATTAATCATAAATTATATAGTATTTATTAATATATTATCATTCTTGTCTGAAACTATATAATAGTGCAATAATGATTTGGAAATATTTAATTAATTTACTAATTTTAAATGAAAATAACAAATAATATATTATTATATTCTTTGTTGATAATATTCTACTTAAATATTTTATTTTAATATTATTAATATTCTTTTATGAATAAATATACTTTAAATGATTTTATAGTTCTTCACTTTACTTTCTTATTAAATTTTCAAGTTTTAATAGAATTGGGCTTTCAAAGAATTCTTTCTTTATATTTAGTAAATTTTAGTCAAGCTGATATAGAAATATTATATTATCATTTATATTTTGTTACTTTAGTGGTGTTAGTAGTGTTTCAATAACATTTTTGGAATTATTTTAAAAAAGCCCAACCGTCTATGGTCAGAGACAATTATACAATTACATGGTTATTTGATCAAAGAAAAGCTAGAATGTTTTATATGGAGTTTCTTATATTCCTGTTTGATATATAAATAGAAATACTATAATTATAAAATGTTTTTGGTTTTCTTATGTAAACAAAAAGGGTAGTTGATGTACCTAGATTATACTTAGATATTTGGGATATTCTACTATCTAATAGTTGTTATTCATTAAGATTAGTCTTTTATTTATATTTTTGAAATGTGTTTAGAATTTATAGACTTTCCCAAATACATATTGTATACTCTAGTTTATTCTACCATCTAATAATTGATATACAATAAGATTAATCTTGCAAACTAAGTGTTTCTCTATGTAACACACTGTTATTTCATGTCATATATCTGTGTTTGCCATAACAGTTTTTTAGTAACATAATTATCACAATGAAGGTTGAAACTCATATTCTTTACTGTTCATATATACTTTTTTGATATTTCATAGGGCTTGATCTTCAGAGATGCCAAGTAGCATTGGATACCATTCCATTGCATGTCCCACAACCAGAGCAAAATCACCATAAGACAATAACCAGCCTCAGCCTACTTTGGTCATATTATAGCAATAGATCATGGTGGTTCGATAATAGATCATTGTTCCCAGCAATCTCCTAATGTTTTGCATTACTATAACGTTTATCAGTGGGTTCTGTTAAAGCTAGAAAACAGAGCAAGGACT
>NW_003314460.1:1844-8381 GCF_000143415.4 Selaginella moellendorffii | reverse complement strand
GACCTCCCCTAGTGAGCACATGTTTCCTTTGGAAGCTCGCTTTTGTTCTGCTGCTCTTACCAAAAGGACAAGAAGAGGTAAAAAAAACTATAAGAGGCCAGGTGAGCAATGAGGCCGTGGTTGTGAAGTGGAGGTGATAGGCTCTGCAGAAGTGGAAGATTGCTTCCTGGGGTTTTCAAGGCTGCAGAACTTAAGCCTCTAGTTGGAGACGTGACTCTGACTTGTGAACTCTCTTGGGTAGGTCAGCTTTATAAATCTGTGAAACAAAGAGCTAAACTTCCACTTTGGATTAACAATAAAACTGGAAAAACAGGAACTTTAATGAACAGGAAAGCATGAGAGTGAGGCACTCACTACTTAGCACGTCACTTGGATTAGCTCGTTGAGCTGGGTGTGAAGATATTTGGAATTCACCAGTGGACATCTTGAGCAGAGCAATTGTAGTCGGGTCTTTGGCAACTGGAGAGCTCAATCAATCTCTTTAACTGAAGTTACTCTAGATTATTTTTCAGTGGCTCCTCGATATTGATATCGATAAGATCGTTTGCTGGAAGGATCTCCTCAAGATCTTTGCGGACCAGTGATCGAACAGAGAGGGGTGCTCGGCTGTGATGTGTTACCACCACCACATTCTGCATAAACCCTAGCCTTAACCATTCCATCTCGTGGCCACTCTAGTCTCTGGGACAAAGGATCTAGCTCGCGGCCACTCTGGTCTCCAGGACAAAGGATCCAGCTCCCAATCCAGCGTCGCATTGAAGGCACGTTTTAAATATTTCAACGTCCAGGTAAGTATCAATAATCCCCATAGTGGAAGCTAGCAAGGAAAGAAAACCACAGTTTGTCTGACCTGATAAAAAAATTGGGCCAGTGCTAAACCTCCTAGACGACCTTTGCCAGTCTCAACAGTAATGTGCAAAGTATTTATTATGTTATGATATGTGCTGGTTATGTTATGTTAGGTGATGTGCTGGTGAATTTTAATATAAATATTATATTATGTTTAACTATATATGTTATCATAATGATTATTTTTGAAATTAAAATTACAATTACAACTCTTTTAAATTACTAAGACATTAGAAATAAACACAATACTCCCAATGTAGCTGGGACTTTAATCCTTAATTTTCATTTCTCCCAGCATTGATAATATTATTACACTATATTAAATATAGTAACATGTACAAAATATATTAATACTATTATTTATGTGCTAGATCTAGCTTTTCTTACAAAATTAATCTTTAATATAATCTTTAATTGTTTATAATCATGTTAGAATTTAGATAATTTCAGTTTTATTATATTAATTTTAATTTTTTATTTAAACTGAAATTTTTTAAATTTTTATGTATATATAATTTAAAATCCGTTGGCTAGACACAATCTTGAATAAAATTGTTGCAGGTTTCAGAGTTTATTAAAGCTTTCAAAGTCATAACATCTTTAAGCTTTTATAATCATAACTTCTAGGATGATATCATCTAAATATAATCTTGAGAAAATTTTAGTTTAATATTTTCAAATTTATTCCTAACAATCTAGATATTTAATTGGAAGTTGTTCTACTAATGTTTAACCTGAAACTCTTTTTCATGAGAAGTTCATTTAGAAATCTCTTTCTAACATTTTTAATCCTTATTTGTAAAATTTCTTCTATGTTTTTCCTTCTCAAGTATTTTGTCTCTTCATCATTTGAATTTCATAGTAGTTATCTTTTATATTATAAGGTACAAAATTTCTTACACACTCTTGATCTATGTTAAATTATGTTCTGCATTATAGGTGTATTAATAATTTTATTTTATAAAAAATCTCATATAAGTATTTTTAAAATATTATTTTTATATTTGCCAGTGGAGTTATATTTGCCAGACTTATATAAAGCATACATTTTAACTATAGAAAATAAATCATGTTTTCAATATTTAGACAAAAGATAAAACTCATATAAAGCTGACAATAGATTTAAGTAGGTTATGAGCAAGAATATTAAATAAAAATATAAAAGTCTTTGCTAAATTTTCAGATATTATTAAGAAATTGATTTGATATTTGTATGTGTATGAGATATCTTATACCATATTAGATACCACATCTTATATCAGAAATGAATTTATAATTTTATCATGAAGCAGTAATACAGATTTGTCTTAACACAAAATTATATCTCTAATGTAATTATTATCTTTGGATGAATATAAAAGAGAATATTAGTTTGCTCTGGAATCTAGAATCTAAACCATGAGGTTTAATATAAATGTGGTAGCAAGCTAGATAAATATTTATGTATGTTTTAAAATGTAAACCAGACACATAATAGAAATTCTATTATTCTTTAGTAAACTATGAATGTTAGAGGCATTATTATAGTTCAGATAAAAAGAATTTAACTCAGTATGCAGTTAAAATTATAATTTCTCAAACTAACCTATTAATTTTTTGGTAGTCTATGATTCTTTGGTTTTGTGAAAACTCAATTGCTTTTCAAGCATGGCAGCAATTCTGTAGATTTTTTTAGGGTTGTGCACCATGTTATAAAGGTAATACAAACATCAAAAACATCCTATTTCTAACCCTAGGAAGGGATTTGTCTCTGTTTGTAGAGTTCGTAGAATTACCGAGATCGTGAAGAAAAGAGTCACACTTATGGCAAAAGTACTCAACTGAGAATATCATCTGGTAAAAGAGTCTCGACCCCCCTATCGTCGTCCCTGCGATTCTAACTTGAGATGTTCCAGGATGACCAAGATATTCCGGCCAATTGCAGCAACGGCGGCGTCGAGCCTGGTGAGGGACCAAAAAACCTCCTACCAAAAGCCGCAACCTACATTTGTTCCTTATCCAACACCTTTGAGTGAGTTCCTTCGATTTAGACACTAGAAAAAACTGTAACGCGTTCATTTTTGGACAGCTCCGGAAGAAGTCCTGGGAGCGGCACTGGACAACGATCCTAAGCAGCTGAAAGTCCCAGCCTATTACAACGAGGTTGTGGTTGTTTCTCCATTTGCAAAGGTTTGAGAGGCTCACAGCTTTCTCTGTGTCGCCATAGTTGTGCTCGATGGTCAGCAAGAACAGGCTTGATGCCTTCCAGACTTACGCTGGGAAAAAAATCGCTGGCATCGGCCTGCGCAGGTGCATTTGACAGATCGACGTGCTCTGCTCGGAAATGCGACGAGGATTGGGAGTGAAAGGCGAAGAGGCTATGGTGGATGGAGCTCACGACAGGGACAACGTCTCGGACAACGAGGGGATTCACATTGTCATCGACGACTAGAATCAAGGTTCTTCACTCTTCTGGTAGGATCGTGCAGGGATGTACACCTGGAGCAAGCCTGTGATGAAAGGAACGCACCCTTCTCCTCGAGACAGCCACAGCTCAATGGCCGTCGGGTCTAAGCTCCATGTGTTTGGTGGTACCGATGGAACCAGCCCGCTCAATCATACTCTTTGTTTTGGATACTTGTAAGCTCCGTATCGATTTTTTTTTCTTGTTCTTATCATCCGATGCAGCTACCAACACTTTGGTGATGTTCCTGCTCCGAGAGAAGGACATAGCGCGTCTCTCATTGGTGACAACCTGTTCATGTTTGGAAGAAGTGGGAAATCCAGCGATCCCTCAGAGGAGGAGTACTACAACGACCTCCATGTTTTGAACACGAGTAATATCCTGTTAACTTTCCTTGTTTTCTTCTAAACTTTTTTTTTTCCCTGTAGATACTTTTGTCTGGAAGAAGATTTCTACCACTGGAGTCTCGCCTATTTCTCGGGATAGCCATACCTTAAGAACTGTTTCGTTGTCATGGGTGGCGAGGACGGTGGTAATGCCTATCTAAACGATGTTCATATTCTGGACACAGGTACATACATTGTGCTGGTTTTAACTTGCGAATCATTTGCGTTTCCAGAAACAATGGCATGGCGGAGGTAAAGACGACTGGTGCCGAGCTGATGCCAAGAGCCGGGCACACAACAATCAGCCATGGAAAGTATCTTGTCGTGTTTGGAGGATTCTCTGATGATCGCAAGCTATTCAATGATGTCCATACTCTTGACTTAAGTACGCGCTTGTAGGTAGATTTGTTTCCTGTTGGTCTCTCATGGGGCTTTTATGTATTTTGTAGCGACTGGTGTTTGGGCGACTTCGAATCCCTCTGGTCCCGGGCCTTCTCCACGTTTCTCCCTTGCAGGAGATTCCGTGAACGCAGAGCGAGGCATATTATTCTTCTATGGGGGATGTAACGAAGAGCTTGAAGCTCTGGATGACATGTATTTCCTCGACACAGGTTGGCTTCTTCTTTTATTGACATTGCTGCCATTCTTGACAATATGGTTGCCGTTTTTCTGTGAAGAGATGCTGAGGGAGAAAGATCCATCAGAACCAAAGCTATCCATGCGTAAGGAACTTAAGAGAAGGCGGCAAGAGTATCGTGCCATGCCATTCATGCTAGACAAGCAACGGGATGCGGACAAGAGCTTGGTTTCATCTCACGGAGGTATCTGTGGAAAACCTTGGACCTCTCCAATATTTCCCTGTCAAACTCATGCTACAGAGTTTCAAGCTCACGTTCAGCCACTAGGCGAGAAGATGTTCGAGGCTAGAGTAAGCGACATATTCAATTAGAAGCCTCCATCGATGGGAAGCTCTTCCGTGGGCTGCTCTTCTCGTACAAGCCTGGCTTTGCTCAGGCAGTGCACTCTTACATGGCGAGGTTTGTTTCGTTTGATCCTCAGTTACTCTCTAACGCCAGGAAGGAAAACATCACAGAAGGAAACCATAGGACGTCCAAAAGGCCGTAGTAAAGGCCAAACCGAGCAGAGAGGAGTCCGAAGAAACCATGCATTGTGCGCATCAACGCAGATGACTGCATTTTGCCTCCATTGCAAAACCCTATATTTTTTATCTATGTTAAATTATGTTCTGCATTATAGGTGTATTAATAATTTTATTTTATAAAAAATCTCATATAAGTATTTTTAAAATATTATTTTTATATTTGCCAGTGGAGTTATATTTGCCAGACTTATATAAAGCATACATTTTAACTATAGAAAATAAATCATTTTTTCAATATTTAGACAAAAGATAAAACTCATATAAAGCTGACGATAGATTTAAGTAGGTTATGAGCAAGAATATTAAATAAAAATATAAAAGTCTTTTCTAAATTTTCAGATATTATTAAGAAATTGATTTGATATTTGTATGTGTATGAGATATCTTATACCATATTAGATACCACATCTTATATCAGAAATGAATTTATAATTTTATCATGAAGCAGTAATACAGATTTGTCTTAACACAAAATTATATCTCTAATGTAATTATTATCTTTGGATGAATATAAAAGAGAATATTAGTTTGCTCTGGAATCTAGAATCTAAACCATGAGGTTTAATATAAATGTGGTAGCAAGCTAGATAAATATTTATGTATGTTTTAAAATGTAAACCAGACACATAATAGAAATTCTATTATTCTTTAGTAAACTATGAATGTTAGAGGCATTACTATAGTTCAGATAAAAAGAATTTAACTCAGTATGCAGTTAAAATTATAATTTCTCAAACTAACCTATTAATTTTTTGGTAGTCTATGATTCTTTGGTTTTGTGAAAACTCAATTGCTTTTCAAGCATGGCAGCAATTCTGTAGATTTTTTTAGGGTTGTGCACCATGTTATAAAGGTAATAAAAACATCAAATTTAAATTTAATGATGATAAAAAATGATTTTATCTTCCCCAACACTTGCATTATTATCTTTTTGAATTATTGTGCATTTCCCTTGAGATGAATAGTAAAAAAATTTAGATAAATCTAACTTTATATACAAGAAAAATTTCTAAAACTGTAAGACTAGAAAAACAAGATTTATCTATCTTGGGTATGCTATACCTCCCAGAGATAAACTATATCAAGATCTAAAATCAAGCTTTGAATATGAGAGCTTCTCGAGTGAGAGTCTCAGAATATAATTGAAAGGGGGAATAATATATGTTAGTCATCATTTCTATTGTCACTTGAATATTCACAACAATGGAATTATAACTAAATTTTTTATTGAGAATTCATCTATGATTTCTGATTTATCATTTATCTGATAATAAATTATAATGCATCTGATAAATTTAACCTTGTATACAATAAAATTAGAAAAGAAGATCTATTTATCTTGGGTATGCTATATCTCCCAGCGGAGCTGGGGTCTCTGCTAGTCAAACTCTTTATTTAAAGTTGCTATTTTGGCATCGGCATCACATATTCCATTTTTCGAATATCCATTTTTACTTATGGCAGATGCTCTCAATTCAACGATCCAGATTTGTGACGCTCCAAAGCAATGGTGCGGATTGTTACATGGTGGCAAAGAGCTTGGTTTTAGGTTTAAGAAACGGTTAATATGTCCGTATCTGGAGCATATTGGATGCTAAAATTTTATTGTGGGAGAAGAAGCGCATCGGATGAGAAGTAGAACTTTCCCGTCCCATATACTGTACATCCAAGACCTCAAGAAGAAGGTGACATCAGAG
>NW_003314460.1:0-1355 GCF_000143415.4 Selaginella moellendorffii | reverse complement strand
CTGCTGCAGAGTGACAACTTGCACACCAAGATAGAGGAGGATGAGAAAGAGAAGCTGTAGAAAAAGTAAGCCCACATCCCATCTCTGTGGCCATGTGTCCATCTGTGTTGCAGGGAAGAGGAACGTCAGCTCCAGAAGAAGAAAAAGAGATGAGCAAAAGGCCCTTCCTGTCTGTCATTTTTGGACGAGGTCGACAGTGACACTGATGAAAGGGAAATGACAGCGATGAAGGCGAAATTGACAGCGCTGGTATGGTTTGGCAGCTTCAATCAAATCCAGTAAAAGATGAGAGGTGGCAGATGAACAGAAAAATAAAAAAACTGGGCAAGTTTGGGATCTCACCAGTATGGGGAAGACTGGGTAATGCTTTGCGTGTTTGTGTTTTTTCCAACCATGCTGTTCGTGATTCCAGCGGAAGTTCTCGAAGGCCAAGTTAATCTTTTGAGAGTCGAGCTAGGAGAAGTTCAACTCACAAAGCTCTTGGGAGGAAAGAGGTGGACCAGATGCCATGGTAAACACGTAAACCTCCTATTTTCTTTCATTTTTTTCTTCAGGAATTCCATCTCTTGTTGCCAAGCCACTGGGGTGTAGGGAATTAAAATGCCTGATTTGGTAAATTCATGAAGCCTTGTTCCGCTTTTCCTGGCGAACACTGTAGGTACTCCAAAGGCCTCAGCTACAATTCTATACTGGACTGGGACAGCAACGCTGCTTCTTGATCTTCCTCGCATTTGTTATTATTCTTCTCAGAACTAGGTAGCCACAATTTTCACTAAAATCTAAAACAAGCACTGACTAAAGTCACGCAGATCCGAGTTCATTAAAAATCCTGGACCGCATAAGGTGCTGGTATAGTAGCATAAATTTTTTTTTTATGATGCTAATCAAAATCTCTCTCTTTTGCACTTCTTTTTAGGTGAAAGATATTCTTTTTTCTGACACAGAAGAGCGTCCATTTCCATTCAGAAGAGAAGCGGCCAAGAAGGACTCCGAGTTGATGTCTTTCGGATGTGTTTTGTGGAGGCAAGAGGAAGCTTCGATTTTGAAAAGCCGGTAGTTTTAGTGATAATCACGTGAATTGATTTATGCTTTTGCGTGTGGAGCAGGTTTGGATTAGAGTTGGCACCGGCAGTAGTTTTCATCAAAGATCCAGGTGTCCAGCCCATAACTGTTTATGGTAAAATTCTTCTTTTCGGCAGCTTTGAGATTATTTCTTTCACTTTGCGGGTAAATTGCAGGTAAATTGCGTGACTCCTTCATGGAAACTGTGGAAGAACATAAAGTTCATGGTAAGTACTATGTAGGCTCTTCCTCCTTTTGCTATCTTTTGAATTGCAATTTGATGTGCGTGCTTT
>NW_003314459.1:63062-71919 GCF_000143415.4 Selaginella moellendorffii | reverse complement strand
TCATCATCTGGATTCTCTGTTGCAGCAGCAATTGCTACCATGTTTCTATAGATTTCTTTGAGTCCTTGGATATAGGATAAGCTCTTTCCTTTATCTGTTATCAAATCCTTGCAGCGCTTTGCATGAAACTTAAATCGTCGAGTGTAATCTTGAATTCCTTCACGTGATTTTTGCTTGAAGTTTTTGATGATCTCATAGTGTTCTTCTGGAGTTCCACCAGTCTGGAATTGCTCCTTGAATTGTGTGACCTTTTCATCATGGGTCAAAGCATCATCGAGTGTATTATGCCAATCGAGTGCTTTTCCCTTAAGTGTGTATGGGAAAAGTATTTCCCGATGCATTTCCTGTTTGTTCATCTTTACAATTTGATCAAATTGTTTAAGATGCTGGTTTGCATCTTCGGTTTTTCCACCAGTAAAAATGGGATAGGAAATCATGTTCCCTATGGCTGTCGCTGGGTTGATGATTGCCATTTGAAATTGTAGACTTTGTTGGTGAAGTTGTTGTTCTGGTGAATTTGGATTGGAGTAAAACTTTGGTGCTATGTATTTGGCTTCTTTAAATGCCTCAAACTTTGGGGCGTCTTCACTATTTAGTTCTTTGTTATTGTTGGCTGAGTTGCTTGACTTGGCAACTTGAATTTCTTTATCCTCCTTGTCATACTTCTCTAATATTGTTTCTAAAATTTGTTGCTGTTGTTGTTCTAGTTTCTCTTTTCCTATCTCTTCCTTTTTCACTTCTCGATTCTTTTGTCGAAGATCTCTTTCCCGGATCTTGATTGGGTCTGGTTTGTGTTTGTACATTCAGTTTGCTGAGTCTTCTCAACTTGAATGTTGAGGTAAGTTTCCTGAATTTATGTTTTGCCTAAGTTGTCTGGAGTCAAATGTTGTTCTTCATAGATTGCAAAGTCAAGCTCTTATGTCTTGAGTCTTTTGCAAGTTTGTTTTTGTAGTAGAAATGTGAAGTCAAGCTCTTGTGTCTTGAGTCTTCAATCGAGTTTCTCTTTCTCGATTCTTCCCGAGTTTCTTCTCGAGGTCACTTTCCTGAGTCTAGCTTAGGAAAGGTCTTGTATTTGAAAAATCTGGTGGTGTAAGTAAGTACGATTTTGTTTGTGGAAGGAGGTTGGTTGTGTCATATATTGATCGATGTAGCTGTTCGCTAGTGAGATTTGGTGCTGCTCTCCAAGTTTGGGATCGAGCAGGTATGCAAACGATTGCAACTCTCTTTAGGAGTCCAATCTTATCTAAATTCTTGAACAATTGTTTTGGTCTCTTACAATATGTTGGTTGTACTGGAATGCGAGCTCTCACTATGAGCGTTTGTGTTTCCCAGTCGTTGGTAGTATTTGAAAATGCTAAATACAGCAGTGGTTGTATTTTAATGTCCTAATTCTTGTATGTTTCTAGTCTCTAATGACGTCCACACGTCACAGTATAGTTTCCAACAGATTCTTGTTGCTTTAAGCCTATGTGTGCGCGGGTTTATCCAGCGCGCTTTTCCCTATGGTTGATTTTGTGATGGTGCATTTCCCTGATGCTGTTCTTGCCGGTGGTGTTCTACTTCCCTCTGTCGTATAGCACGTTCTCTTTCACAATCAGAGTCGATTGCTTCACAAACTTCCCAAGGGATAGTCTCAATTAATACTCTTGCATTATAAGTTTGAATCCTTGATGCAGGATCTCCTAAAATACTCCTTAAAATGTTGAGACTGCTTGGACGCACTCTTCCTTGTTGGTTGCGAGTGATATGTCGCTCTAGGCTGGGGTTTCGACGTTGGACTTCGGTGTCAAAGTTGAAGTTTGGTACTGTATTTAATCTTGGCCTATTGTGATCCTGTCTTAAATTTCTCCTCCTTCGACTTGTTATCCTCGAGTTTCCAAGTCGTTCCCTTGAACTTGACTCAAGCTCAGGGTCCCGTCGGTTTCTTAATCTCGAATTCCGAATTCGATTTTGTTGATGGCCTTGTCCTTGATTTCTTAATTCTCCAGCTATTCTCGTCCGTCCTAAACGGTGCCAATATGCTATAGTATATAATTCGATAAGAGTGCTTGTTGGTAGTGTTACACGAAGAGGACTTTGAAGAAGTCGGTAAAGTAATTCCGCGTTCTCTTCGAAATCTCTAAATCTAAGAGTGTCCACAAACCAACGAACTTGTGGTTCAAAGGTTCCACACTCTGTTGCTGCTATGACTCTCGTCAAATTAGTGTTGAAAGCAAGCGTTAATGGTTGAAAAGTTTCATGTTTGTGTATGCCTAGGAATTCGACAATTGTTTGTTGAAAGAGGTGTCCGCGATACACCCAAGTCAGGATTCTTCAAGTTGCAAAGAAATCGAAGTAAACATATTTTTCTTTCAACATTTCCTCATTTTTGCATCCTTCCTATTTGCTAGACAATTTGTAGAAGAGTCGCAGAATCGTTTCTTGAAGTTTTTGTAAACAACTAAAGCTTTGTTTTGCTGCTTGTTCTATACTATCGTCTCTCTTTTTAGTGTCGTTTTCTTGGGCTATTTCTTCTCGTTTTCTTCTCTCCCCCGCTGTGGCATTCTCATCCTTGATTCGGAGTCTAGCTTTTGCTTGCTTGCAAGTGTCACATCGCCATTTTGGATAGCATTCCTTGTACGGTTTTGCACAATTTCTGAAACCACACAAAAGGCAGTCTTCGTATCTTGTACAGCTTGTGTCTCCAAATGGGCAGTCGTGCTTTTTCATTCTTCCTCCATCTCCAGCCGCTAGAATTTTCCCTTGGTCGTTTCCTTATCGCAGATTCTTGGAATATTCGCTTTCTTCAACCTCTCGCCAAAAACAGTTACGCGTACGCTCCAAGTTTTCCACGACTTGGGTGGCTTCAATCTTCATGTGTTCTTCATCTTTTGGTCTTACGCTCCATTTTTTTCTTCATTCCTTCATGCTCTTCCACCGTTTTTGTTTTACGGTCTTGTTTTTCTTGATTTTTGGGGCTTTTTCTTCCTATGCCATTTTCTTGTGCGTCTTTGGTCTGTTTTCCTTGAAGTTTTGGGGGAAATGAGCGTCTTGGTCTGCTCTATTCCATGAGCTCTTCACGCCTCTCTCATCCCACCGTGGTCGCCAGTGAAAACTCCTGGAATCTCTAAACTGGGAGGAAACGTCCACACGAGATCTTCCTAGGAGTTTCAAATCTAATCTAGTCCCTAACTCTAAAACTACACTACAAAATGAATGCACTTACCTGCTTGAGCCAAGCCAAATAGAGACTGTGAACATGTGCTTGAAGGTGCTAGTCCCATGCCTTTGATCCCTTGAAGGCGGTGGGTAAGTAAGACATTGCTGTGAATAGCCAAAGAGATAGGCAGAATGACGATGTATTGCAATGTATTTTGTATTAGGGATAAGTCTAAAAACATTCTAAGTCCTACTTTTATAGTCGCTACTGCTCACGTCAAGGTTAGGAATACAGTCCTAACCTTGAACCTCTCAAGTTTACTTTCCTAAGCTTGAATCCTCGAGCTTGTCTTTTTCTCCCTTCTCCATCTTTCTTTACAAATCCACAATAATAGTAGAATACATTCTTATGAATATTTTTAATATAATATAATTTTTATCAAACTCATTAGTGTAATGTTATAATTTATAACTTTATGTTATTATTTCAGCTAATAACTATTGTTTTATTTTATTTTAAATCTTCATAAAACTGGGATATAATCAAAAAATGGATTTGATCTTTCAATATGTATGAGATAGCTTATGCCATATTAGATACCATGTTATTAATGAGACATGAATGCATAATTTTATTATAAAGCATTAGTACAGGTTTGTCTTAAAACTTTAAATGAGCTTTATTTTTTGTTTCAATTTTGTATTATATCAATCCATATCTAAGCATAAGGAAAATATCGTGTTAGTTCAAATGGTAAATTAAGTATTTCATAAAAAAAGTTAATGGTTTTAAAATAGAGTAAAATTATAAATCACATTTGTGAGAAAAATACAACTCAGCCAGTAAAGATAGAAAATTTATTTTATTAAATATTTATATTAGATATTTTATAAAAAATATTAATACATGTGTAAAACCTTTCTAACCAGAATATTAGTTACTAATAGATCAAGAGTATGTAATACATTTTGTAAGTTATAATATATAAGATAACTACTACAAAAATTAAATAATGAAGAGAAAAATATTTGAGAAAGAAAAACTTAGAATAAGAAGAAAGAAATTTAATAGAAATAAAATTTTAAATATTAAAAAGACTGGTCTATATGAAATTCTCATGAAAAGTGATTTAGGTTAAAAATTAGTAGAGAAACTCTAAAATTAAATATCTAGATGGTAACCCTTAAATTTGAAAATTATAAACTACAGTTCATTAGGATTATATTTAGGTAATATCATGCTAGAAGTTATAATTTCAAAATTTCTAAGGAACTTTAAAAATGTGAAAAAAATTCTGCAAAATTGTCTCTTACTGAAGGATTTAAAATCATATATAGCTAAAAATCTCAAAAAGTATAATTTAAATAAAATTACTATTAGATTATTAAAAAATGCTTACTATTCAGATGCTGCTCGTAGAATTCCAGAAGTTGTAACTTGACTACCACAAAACATGAAAGAAGCAGCGAAAAAGTACCGTTCATGTTTTAAAAGTTTTTTTCTGTTATTGAAAGATATCCAGAGGAGGTTAACACTTTAGAGCCTTACAAGCACCTCATAACTTTCCCTTAAAGAGATGATGTGCAGTTCTATGGTTCTTTAAGAATACCTGCCAGTTTGCATCTGTCTTGAACATGTCTTTGTTAGGTCCATTGGAAAACATAAATGCAAAGTTTTCATAAATAGCATTTCCTTCCAAATACAGAAGTGACAGGGGTGAATTAGAATAATGGAGGCATGAGAATACATAGGATATCATCTTGTATGAGGTACAATTCAGTAGAATACTTTTTTCTTTTATAATTACAGAAGTTTGAAACTTTTACAGAATAGTCTGGATGTGGCCTAAAGAAGAAAGATTGTATGAAGGAAAGTTTGTATGAAATTGTAAATGTTTATCTTCAGTTTCTCGAGCACATCAGGATTTTGCTTTAGGAAACCATCAGCCATCGAGTTGTGACCAGCGTTTATGTACATGTTGAGCATATCTATTATTTCAGCGCTTCCAGAGACTCTCCTTTGTCATCCAGCTCATCCATGAGCAACAAAAGAATGCTTGTTTCCTGTGTCTTTCTAGAAGCTCTTTGCTGGTTGATCAGGTCCTGGATAAGCTTGATGACCTTTCACCTGGCCTGAGAATGGGAAAACATCACAAAACTATGTAAGACAATGCATATGGCTTTTACCTTCAAGGCTTTGTTATAGGCAGTGTTGGGGAAGTTGATGGGGAAAGCCTGAATGCCTTGGTTGACAATGTAGTACAAGGAGAAAATGTCATCCACATCGAGACTGGAGTCTTTCCTATATAAAATGTAGAGGACAGTTAGATACGTGAACTGTCATATCAGAAAAAACCAGTATCAACGAGAAAATAAGACAGAGAGGAAGTAAACATCACTTACCCTTCTCATCTCGGTAAGAAGAACAATCTTATGCTCCGTAGGCCACCTTGCAAGGCATGCTGTTGTAGGGGCACGTACTGCTTAAGAGCTTTGGGATTGTTCACAGTGACTCAGTAAGCTTCTGGAGCTTCAAGTAGCTCTCTTCAGTTAATCTCGCAAACAGATTTCGTCCAATGAGCACAACAGCGCTCTTTGGCCATCCTGTCTCAAAGCTGTCTTTGGAGAGCACGAATTTGCATGCCTCTGGTGTGGCAACCAGGACGGTGGGCTGCTAGAACAGAAATGCCTTGTAAAACCCACTCGATTATACCTGAAACCAAGAAGTGACCCATGAAAGAGTATGGTAATCCAGACTTGAAGGCTCTGAGAAAAGCAGCCATGTTGATAAAGACGGGCCATCCAAGCGGACCCGGTGGAAGTGGAGGCTGTCCTGGCTTTAGCACCGGCTCATAGTACCACTTGTGTAAAAATCTCGAGAATGTCGGCAAAGCAGTCACTGCCATGTTGCTTTCCAGTGATAGAGGAGGAAGAACCCCATAATGGTACAGTGTTGGCACTCAACTATGGCGTCTGATTAATTGAGCAGCCAGTCACGTTCATATTAGTGGCTCCAGTGACGATAACTCGAGAGCACCACTGCTGTATTGGCAGTGCACTCCTCGTTGGGAAATTTCGGATATTTTGATCGGCTCCAAAACTGTAAACACAAAATTTCAGGATTGTATCCCCACTGCAATAATATGGCAACCATAAATTCTCTGCCTTTCATTATTAGAGCTCAACACTGAATCTCAGTAGTTTCCAATCAAAAGAACCAAAATAAATAAATCCCAGCCCTTCTGCCACTCCTGGGAATAAGAAGGGAGACCTGCAATAGGAAAACCAGGCTGTAAAACACACAAGCACCTCCAAAAGCTCATTCATTGGAAATAAGAACAACTACTTTTTCTAGAATTTGACATATTCTACTTTTCCATAAATTACCTGGACACAGTGTCATGAGTTTAAGGTTGATTAAACCTGCAATCCTCACTATTATGTGCTGAGATTACTTCATTTTCACATTTTTACATCTTCATTTTCCGATCCATCTTTTCTCCTACAGAAACATCAAACATCAGTAAGTGATCCACATCAATGAGAAAGAAAAGTGCCACAAACATATCAGAGTCAATAACAATAAAAAGAATGGTTGTATTGATTGTGAGCCATTAGCTTGAATGCCACAGCAGTTTGTAAAAATAATCACAAGACTGGATGTGTAGTTTACAATGGCACAAAAGGGAAGAGACCTCTCTTACCTCACTCATTTGATCGAGAAAAACATGACTTGTCATCTTTCTCTCTGAAACATACACAAAGTGAGCAAATGAAAGGAGTTGAGAATGTAAAGGCACACCTACCTGGTGAGCTCGGTGACACAGAAAAAGTGTCCATGCCAACATCAATCCTAGAGGCCCCACCTCGATCAGGCTGCTTGCATTATAGAATTGCTGCTGGATCATCGCCATCTTCACTCGGACTGGGACTCAGCTCAAAAGTAACGATGTTTGTCGAGATAAATGCTACTTTCTTCATGAATGACAAATATCATTGGTGTTATTCAGACTGAGAAGGACCGTCTCCATTATAAAGCCACACTAATAAAAAAGAGCATAAGTGAAAGCAATGGAAAACATGAGAGCAATACCAAGAGGAAGCAAGAACGAATGTTGGAGTTCTGTACTTGTGTTTGCAAGTGAATCCAAGCGTTCCCTTGCTGGCCTGGCATACTCACAAGAGGAGGACAACAAAAGGCCTCGTCCAGTAGTTTTATCATTGGCGCCGCCAAGGTTTCTCTGCCACCAAGGCCAGCAAGCCCAATTTCCGTCCAGCTCTCGCCTAAAGAGATTGCAGGATTTTGCAACTTCTACCACATTCTGTTCATCATATGGTTTTACTGTTACTTTGAAAGATTGAATCAGCAACTCACCACAGCTGAGAACAGTTTGAACCAGCTACGTTCTGGCACATAAGAAAATTGGTATGCTATTCAGATGGAATCACGTCAAGGATTGAGCAACTGAAACTAAGCTTTTCACCAAGGCAAGAACAAATAAAAAATGAAATAAAATTACCAGTCCTTCCCCCTGGGTCAAGCAGATAAATTCTAATTGCTGACCCACTGCATTGGCCAGTGCCGGGTGCTTCCTGGCCTGAGTCGCATGACACAAGATCAGATCACCCGAAAGAACACAAAACCTGAGGAGTTACCTGCTAATTTCCAGAGCTTTCTCATGGAACCCAAGGAGAGCCTCTTCCCGCAATTGTCCACTTTCTTTTTTTATTGAAATGACCAAGGAAACAAACAGCCTGTCAAACACACTTGAGGAGAGTTACTTACCTCCTAAACCTGATCAGCTGCTGATGGTGAACGTATCACCTGGCTCTTTTCAATCTTGGCATATGCAACTCACTGTCCTTGGCAAATAAAAAGGTTCTGCAGGATGCTCGTCAGTGCTCTGGTATGGAGCGCTGAGCTTGTTGACCACATGCAAACCAGCCTTTTGACAGAAGAATAGTACGCAATGGCCAGCTCAATCCAGGGCATTGGAATTTGAAGACATCGCAGCCAATTCTTGCATCTACAAGAACAAACAATGGAGGCTGAAGTGGAATCCAGAAAAGCTTACCTTCCATATACCAACTTATAGCATGGAAGGAGAGTCCCGCAGCCAAGTTGTGACACAGACACAGACAGAGAGAGAGAGAGAGATCCTTGGCAAATAAAAAGGTTCTGCAGGATGCTCGTCAGTGCTCTGGTATGGAGCGCTGAGCTTGTTGACCACATGCAAACCAGCCTTTTGACAGAAGAATAGTACGCAATGGCCAGCTCAATCCAGGGCATTGGAATTTGAAGACATCGCAGCCAATTCTTGCATCTACAAGAACAAACAATGGAGGCTGAAGTGGAATCCAGAAAAGCTTACCTTCCATATACCAACTTATAGCATGGAAGGAGAGTCCCGCAGCCAAGTTGTGACACAGACACACACACACACACACAGAGAGAGAGAGAGAGAGAGAGAGAGAGAGAGAGAGAGAGAGCGCTTGCAGCTCACAATCTGCCCTAAAAATTTCCTTGATTTGGAACGTCATTAAAATCACATTGAAGCGTTGCCACCCCTTTGGCACTTGATCTATGCCGTCTATTTGAAGTTTTTGAATTTGAACCGTTAGATTATAAGCATATTCATAAATAATATTCTAAAAATGGAATAAAAGACGCCGGATGCCATATGCCAATAGCACGTTTAAATAAGGGAGTACTAGCAAA
>NW_003314459.1:59666-62947 GCF_000143415.4 Selaginella moellendorffii | reverse complement strand
CATAATATAATATTTATATTGAAAGTCCCTTTTACATTGTATGATCCCAATAAATGTAATATAAATGTAATAAATATCTGTTGTGCTCATTGAACGAAATCTGTTTGCAAGATTAACTGAAGAGAGCTACTTGAAGCTCCAGAAGCTTACTGAGTCACTGTGAACAATCCCAAAGCTCTTAAGCAGTATGTGCCCCTACAACAGCATGCCTTGCAAGGTGGCCTATGGAGCATAAGATTGTTCTTCTTACCGAGATGAGAAGGGTAAGTGATGTTTACTTCCTCTCTGTCTTATTTTCTCGTTGATACTGGTTTTTTCTGATATGACAGTTCACGTATCTAACTGTCCTCTACATTTTATATAGGAAAGACTCCAGTCTCGATGTGGATGAGATTTTCTCCTTGTACTACATTGTCAACCAAGGCATTCAGGCTTTCCCCGTCAACTTCCCCAACACTGCCTACAACTAAGCCTTGAAGGTAAAAGCCATATGCATTGTCTTACATAGTTTTGTGATGTTTTCCCATTCTCAGGCCAGGTGAAAGGTCATCAAGTTTATCCAGGACCTGATCAACCAGCGAAGAGCTTCTAGAAAGCCACAAGAAACAAGCATTCTTTTGTTGCTCATGGATGAGCTGGATGACAAAGGAGAGTTTCTGGAAGTGCTGAAATCATAGACATGCTCAACATGTACATAAACCCTGGTCACAACTCGATGGCTGATGGTTTCCTAAAGCAAAATCCTGATGTGCTCGAGAAAGTGAAGATAAACATTTACAATTTCATACAAACTTTCCTTCATACAATCTTTCTTCTTTAGGCTACATCCAGACTATTCTGTAAAAGTTTCAAACTTCTGTAATTATAAAAGAAAAAAGTATTCTACTGAATTGTATTATATTTATGCTTAATATATAAATTATTGTTATATTATAACATGCTATATTATAATGTATATATAATTTTTTGTTTTTTTAGTATCATGATTTTTATGATATTAAAATATTATAGAATAAGTTATTAATATCTTAACTTATAATTTATAGTTTATTTTGTGTAACGAGAAGCCCATGCATGCATTGTCATAAAGTGTGGAATACAAATAGATTTCCTATTCCATCTACATGATCAACAAGAAATAGATATAACTCACTCTTATTGTCTAATGCTAGCTTGCAATAGTGCTGGCTGGATGGTGTCACCCTAATAACTTGGATATGAGCATACATCACTTTTTTTTCTCCGTGGCAAGTTGGCACATTGTGGCAGCATTACATCTTGAATCTCTGTCAGATCCTCATCACTATCAAGCTTCAAAAAAGCTAATCAGCTCACTACCCTGGCCTGAATTACCCTAATGCCTGGCTAGATAAAGAAGATATATCTTAGCCCACATATCAATGTAGAGTTCAAATGGCCAGTCCCGCATGTAGAGCTTCTGCATTGGAAACAATTTTCCAAAGATATTTGTCATCACAACGTCTGCTTTCCATTGAAAAAAAATGCAAAGGAGAAGAACATGATAATGCGTTGAGAGAAAAAATACAAGAAACAACCTTGTGTTTCTTTCAGTTAGATTCACTGTTTGTTTCAGAGTTCAAGTAAAAAAGGATTCTCACGAAAAGAATAGCAGATTGTATAATTTATGATGTTGAAGTGTTCAGAGTACATCCACACTTTTATACTTCGCATTTATATATTTTTATAAGTAACTAAAATTTATTTTCTAATATAATACCTGCAGTCAAAAAAGTTATATGTGTATTAAAACTAAATTATAATAGTGCATTAGCATTTGCATCAATAGGTGCAAACATTGAAGAGGTTACAGTAGATGTTATTATTTTAAAATACATGGACAAGTTTATCATAATATTGGTTTATTCACAGTTATATATTTTAGATACTACTCAAGTAACAGAAATAAGTATGGTAAATAAGTATTGAAATAATAAATCAGTGATATGATTTGTGATTTTTTGAGAACATTTGCTTGTGCTTCATCAGCATTTCACTTGACAAGTTCTTGTCAACTCATCCATGATGTTTTGCATTTTATCTAACACTTATTTTGCTTTTACTTTTGATTGTTGCCTACTTGACAGTTTGTTTGCATGGTTGGTTGTGTAGAATTTATTGTCTTTATCCATCTTCCTCTTGCCACTTTTTATGCTTAGAAACTTAATACATACATAGGTAAACTTCATGTTTATGTTAAGCATTAGTCCTTAATTCTTACCATCACATCTCACCATTGTGGAGTTATCATTCTCCATCTCTTAAAAAATTTGGAGAGGTATTTTTTGAATCAACCTAACTTCTTTTGAGCCATCCATCAAAACTCTTATTCAGTTTCTATATAATAGTTGTGCTAACAGTGCATATACACGTGACTTAGATAGAAAATAAAGAGATAGTTTGAATTCAAGTCTCGGCAATAATGAAGCTCCTACAAAGCACAGAACTCATATGCTCACGCTTCACACACTTAAGCATATCCATCGCCACCTTTTGATCATCTCTCCAAGTCCTCGTGAACTTTACAGGCACTAAGCAGTCACTAAGAAGTGAATGACATTCTCTTGATGAACCTATCTGCATCTTGTATTAGTTTAGTTCTCTTGAGAAAGTCTGCCACAGTACGTGCTCGTGTGATAAGTCCACATTATCCACATTCTCATTATCATCAGGATCATACAAGAGTGGAAGTGCCTGGATATTTAGAAGCAGAGAAAACATTGTTCAAGTTATTACTTTCTGATCATCCCCAGAGGAAATAAGTGAAGAGTTAGGCAGCACACTGAGTACAAGAGTCACCACATCTGTGATCCATACGCCACAAATAGTTGAGAACCGTATGGAACTGTTTGCAGGACTTTCCCAGAGGCTCATTATGCGAAGCCAATGTTGTTGTTGTCCTTGTGTTCTCCACCACATCATGTGCAGGAAAGGCAGAGACAAATAGGGATCATCATAACAAACTGCTCGAGGCTACCCCACCATGTGGAGATGATTCCAGTGGAGTGGTTCCATAAAGCTTCTCGATGTAGGCCCCAAGAACATGTTATATTGAAATCCCTAGCAATGGCACTACCACAGAGAATGCTACCGTCACAACTCCATGCTCAAGCCCTGGAAGAATGCGTGAAGCCCTATCTTCCGGCCTGCTATGAGAGTTCTAAACAGCACGGGAGGGATTTTTTTTGGTGGGTTCCTCTTCGCAGTGAATGGATTCTCTTTAGTGAGTGTGCAGTTCCATGTGCTGATATCAGTAGCACTAA
>NW_003314459.1:52497-59511 GCF_000143415.4 Selaginella moellendorffii | reverse complement strand
GCTTAGTGCTTCAACAGGAATACCAGAGGAGAAGAGACATCTTGCGACAGGCCAACTCTAGGCTCCATGGTTCATGTGGAGTACACAGCCTGATTATGTAGAGGAGCTGTTGATATAAATGTAGAGAAGCAAGGTGACTTTGAGCTTGAACTGAGCAGTGGGCTTGTACTTGGCCTTCTCGACACATATGTTACTGTTATGTGTGTTGGTCAGAGTGCTCACTTAGAGCAAAGAGGGAAAGACATTTGCTATTTTTTGTAGCCAGTCAAGGGTAGGAGACACCTTATATATAATGTAGTATTACAACACAAATACAATTGAATCTGGCACCACTTCACTTAATTTGTCCTCAGACATGTGATGCTAATAGTAATTGGATTTGTACAGCACCATGTCCTTGTAGAGAAACGCATGGTCATCATTACCACTTCTAGAGCTGCTGCTCTGGATCACTGCCACCACGTTGAAGCTCACCTTGCCATTCAGAGATGGCTCCAAAGTGATAGAGCAAACCAGGACCTCATCAATCGGGTGATGACGGACCCTGTAAGATCTTCATCCCTGTCCCTCGTGAGATCTTCGTCCCTGTCCCTCTCACTGCCCTTCTCACCTGGCTGCTACGTACATGTGACTGATCCCAAACTGGTGGAGGATTCTCATGGCCTTGAGATCTTCTCACTGGTGATGCTGCTGCTGCTACTGCTGTGATTCAGACTCCAAATCTCCTTTCTCTCTCTCCAGCCACTGCTGTCGTTGATCAGATAGCGATATGTAGTGGTGCTTAAATTTTGTATCCTGGATCCACACGAGAATGATGTGATAGCAAAGAGCAAGACTTACCTGTAGCATTAAGTCGACTCTACCATTGGGACTTCTAGATAGCCTTTCTGTCACCATACTGCCGTAAAAAGCTGTGACAAAACCATACCCCAACCGAAGAACTTCCTCTAGCTTTGATAGCAAAACTTACAAAGCACTATGTTTACCTGTATCCCAAGATATTCACTGACTTTCTCCAAAAGGAATAGATATCAGAGGTTCCACTCTGTAATCAAGACGAAAGGATAAATGTAAACACTGCTAACACAGCAGTATATTGATACCTGTAAGTGACAGGATCATATGGGTGAAATATGTTTGTTCATCATTTGCCTGCATGCTGGCTTTTTTTCTTCAATGCCTTCATCTTCCCAGTACTCATGACCTGTTCTTTTGCAAACACATTCAACTTACATTGCAAAGACTGTAAATCACATACATACCCATTTCCAAAGCATTCATTGTGGAGACTCAGAAACAGTGACAACTGCAAAAAATGCGAGAAAGAAACTTATCAACAGTGAAGAATCAAGGAGCTCGCTCTCCTTGTTTCGTTCCTAATGCTGCAAAGTGACACGAGAGAGAGTCAGACATGAAACCCTCAGATATGAACAGCCATAACTGTTATAAGAGAGTATTCCATCATGTCCTTCAAGCCAGTTTTTTTGTGCTTGACTGCCAACATTTCCTCAAGAGAACTTGTCATAAACTGAAGAGCACCATGTATGGCTGTCCCGTATGACTATCCATGTAGAGACTACAGGGTTTATAGCGCTGCAAAATAGAAATCCCTCTCAATGCTTTAAAAACGCAAAACTGAAGAACAAGGAAGCAAACCGTGGACAAAAATTTCTATTTTTTCTCTTGGTTCCAGCCTCAAGGACCTGGAACAAACAGGAACTTTAAGCCTCGAAAGAGAATAGCGAAGAGCAAGAGAGTGAAAAACCTTGATTCTAGTCGTGGTTCCAGCCTTGAGAACCTGGAACAAACAGGGACTTGAGAGACCCGAAAGAAGAATAGCGACAAGCAAGAGAGTGAAGAACCTTGATTCTAGTCGTCGATGACAACGTGAATCCCCTCATTGTCCGAGACGTCGTCCCTGTCGTAGCTCCATCGCCTTTCACTCCCAATCCTCGTCGCATTTCCGGGCAGAGCACGTCGATCTGCCAAATGCACCTGCGCAGGCGGATGCTGGTGGATTTGTTCCCCGCATAAGTCTGGAAGGCGTCGATCCTGTTCTCACTGGTCATCGAGCACAACTATGGCGACACAGAGAAAGCCGTGAGCCTCTCAAACCTTTGCAAATGGAGAAACAAACACAACCTCGTTGTAATAGGCTGGAGCTTTCAGCCGCTTAGGATCGTTATCCAGTGCTGTTCCCAGGACTTCTTCCGGAGCTGTCCAAAAACGAACGCATTAGAGTTTTTTCTAGTGTCTAAATCGAAGGAACTCACTCAAAGGTGTTGGATAAGGAACAAATGCGGGTTGCGGCTTTTGGTAGGAGGTTTTTGGTCCCTCGCCAGGCTTGATGCCACCGTTGCTGCGATTGGCCGTAATATCTTGGTCATCCTGGAACATCTCAAGCTAGAATCGCAGGGACGACAATAGGGGGGTCGAGACTCTTTTACCAGATGATATTCTGCGTTAGTACTTTTTCCATAAGTGCGACTCGTTTCTTCACGAACTGGATAATTCTCCTGTTGAAGAACGCTTCGGCGTTGGTTAAATGATTGTCATTTTCCGGTGCGTGAGCTTTTGAACTCGAGAATGAACCAACCAGTGGCATCATGTACAGCTGACTGTAGCCTTCTAAATCGTTCCATCAAACACACACACACACTCACAGAGGCAGATAGAGAGAGAGAGAGAGAGAGAGAGAGTACCTTCCCACAAGCGATGATCGATGCTCTCTCCTTGTGGTCACGCACCCTAAAAGACAATTGAAAATTTTTATGATCCCAAAAGTCACGACTTTACATTGTCTAATCTCAGCCGTTAGATTTTGGCATATGCCCAGAATAAGTGTCCCCAGTATATGCTATTATTATACGGGCTCTTTCGTTTAAATATATGAGTATGATGATGACTAGCAAAAGTCCCAGCTACGCTGGGAGCATCGTGTTTATTTCTGATGTTTTAGTAATTTCAAAGCGTTGTGATCATAATTGTAATTTTTTAACATAATTATAATGATAACATACATAGTTAAATATAATGTAATCTTTATATTGAAAATCTCTTCTACAATTGAGTTTATCACCAACACACATCATAACATAATAAATATAACTCATAACATTAAATCACATTTAAAACTCTGATTGTTGAGCAAAATCTTCAATCTTTTATAAATGGAATTCCTCTCTATGGAACCCCATGGCTAGATGAGTCATTTAGAGATTCAGCTTTGGTAACTAATTTTTTCTTTTATTTGAAATCTATAAAATTTATTAAAAAAATATTATTTCTTGATGATTCATTCAACTCTACAATTTTTCCTCTTAATGAATTATATATTACTTAAAAAGCCTAAAACATAATGACGTTAAACAATATATATTTAAAACTCACTACAACTACATACATCTTGTAAATTTACAAAATAAAATATTGTTATAGTGTTATATTTTATTTTCATAACTTATAATAATTTACATATTTATATTTCATATTTCCTTTTTATCCTAATATTTATATTCATGTATTTTAAGATTAATATTTAAAAATAGAAGTATTCTTTATTTTATGTTAAACATTTTTCATGTATATATTAACCAAGACCAAGGCCCAAACCCAGACAGACACATTTCTTTGGAAATAACATTCGTAGGACATCTGAAATAAGATAAAAAATTATTAATACAAGACATTGGAAAGGAGACAAGGGCTTGTTAGCCAGGAGACTTTATTGTATATACAATGATGGCCGGCTGGTAATCCAGTCGGCAATAGGTTTAATGTACTTAGGTTAGCCCTCCAAAACACTCTTGCAAGTTAAGCAAGAACCCAAGGTTGCCATACGAAGATTGTGCCAAGCACTGAACAGCAAAGATGCAGTCCACGTTTGCTCAGATTCTCGATGAATTCCACAAGACAATGTGGGAATCATCAAGCTTGTATAAGCCCATGCTGACCATTTGCATTTAATCTACTTTCTACATTGAAGATCCACCGAAAGCCATGTTTTCTTGAGGTTCTTTCTCTCATTGTCTCACATCTTGTACGAAAGCATTGAGATGGTGACGATATTGTGATACAGTGCCTGGCCCAAGACACGCACTTAGCAAATATGTGAGCTCCACTTCGTTGTGCACAGGGGAGAAGATTCGGCGATGCTGGAGAAGAGATCAGATCAGTGCTTTATTCATTATACACATTTTTCTGCCCAGCTTTTCCTGCATTTTGAATCAAGTTGAGTGACTGATGAACTTGAAAAGCAGATGAAGATACCAGAAAGGCACCTTACATAAAAGCCCAGCCTTCGCTCAGTCTTTTACTCGTCCGATTCACTCAGAGATCCGTAGCAGCCACCCAAGCTCCCCTTGCAGACCTTTTTTAAATGAACCTGCACCCAAAGCCGAATAGGTTTGTAGACCAGATCAAAACCTAATAGACCTAAAAAAAACTAATAATAAAAGCATTAAAATAACTTACCAAATGGATACCCATAGTTTCCCTGTTAGCACTCTAAGCTTGCAGCAGTGCTTTTGAGGAATTCATATGTATAAAAGCTTTCGAAGTTCTTTTTATAACTACAGGTATTTTCAATACATTGCAAAAACCATCAGCTTTAAAAGGAGAAAGGTAGCGCGGCTGATATGCTGCTATGGATGGTTTGGCAGACATTCTTATATGCAATCTTCCAGCGTGGTAGAGCAGCGTCAATGTGAGGGCCAGGATTTCCATGGATCAGCTGTGCTGCTGCCGCCCCCCACAGCGGCCCCTGCCAAGGAATCTCTCCAGCTCGTGACAAGGGAGGAGTGATTGGGGCTCTACGAGGACATGATCCCTGGTCAGATGTATTATAGGAGCAAGATGTTTGTATTTGTCCAGCAATGGACAGGAGGCCGTGTCCATGGGATTTGTCAAGGCACTCAAGGAGGACTACATTTGCAGCACTTACTGCAATCACATCCACGCGCTGAGAAAAGGTGTCCCTGCCAGGCAAGTGATGAGCGAGCTCTTCAGCAAATCCACTGGCTGGGCACGGCCAAGGTGGATCCATGCATATGTTCTCCGCTGCTGGGAGGATTTGCTTTCATCGGTAATGGGATCCCCGTGGCGACTGGAGCAGCCTTCTCAACCAAGTTCTTGCGGGAAGTTCTCAAGGATCTCAGTGTGAACGCAGTGACGCTGGTGTTTTCGGGGATGGGACTTGCAACAATGGGCAGTTCTTGGAGTGCTTGGACATGGAAGCTGCCAATTGTCCACGCAACCTCTGCACGATCGGCATGGACCACTTTCGAGCTACGTCAGTGCTGGATATCTGGAAGAAAAGAGAGGCTTTTGTATGCATGGAGTTCACGTCGATGGAATGGACGTGCTCAAAGTCAGTGAGGTGGCCAAGGAAGCCATTGCGAGAGCTTGGAGGGGTGACAGCCCGACATTAGTGGAGTGTGAAACTTATCGGTATATAGAGGTCATTCTCTCATCGATCTGGACGAGCTCTGGAAGCCTGGCAAGTGCCTCGCTTTGTTCTTCGCTCTCTTCTGGTTCTTTGGAAGCTAAACTTTGTTCTTCTTTCTGTCAGAGCAAACGAGCAAGTATGCTGCTCGCAATCCCATCCCCCTTCTTTCAAGAAGTACTTGCTGGAAGAAAGACTGGCCAGTGAGGCGGAGTTGGAAGCCATCAAAAAGAAGATCGAGGAGATTGTGGAGGATGCCGTGGAGTTTGTGGACGCGTTGCTTCTTCCACCTCACAGCCAGCTCCTGGAGAACGTTTGTGGATTGCAGAGGCTTTGGAATCTGGCCGGATGAGAAATACAGGGATAGGATCCAGCCTTCACACAGCAAAAATGTTTAGAGACAAAACAATGACAAAGTTTGTGTGTGCCATACAGTCTTGTCGAAGGAAGGATATTTATACTCACTCAGTGGTCATGTCATTGTTTGACATGACTTTGGAAGATCAAGAGACTGCGATTGCTCTTTCATAGATTATTGCAAACCAAAGGTGCGATAAAAGGAGCGATTACCAGTGGGGAAGTCGTCACGGAGCTGGAGCTCGTGCTCTTCAGACTGTCTGCCATTGGCCTGTCCCTTCTAAAGTGATCCCGACTCAGAGCAAACATAGCAATAGCACAATAGAATGAGATTCTTGTATGTGCAGGTCACTCTTCTGAACTTTTTTCTGCCTGCACGCTTCCTTTTGAATGTCTAAAGCGTTTTTAGGATTGTGATCTGGAACGACATAGACATTTTGTTTTTTACCTAAAAGCTTTACGAGAGAGAGCAAAACACTAAATAAAATCAAACATAGTAATCATTTATATGCCCTGAGTTAATGTACACCAAATCAAACCAAGCTCATGGCTTCAAAGTTGTGTCTATAAACACGTACATACACAACAGTTTATTTAATACTGTCTTATTCCTTCAGAAATGGCTTTTTTTAAGGGGGGGGGAGGGGGTGTTTAGGGTTTCAAAAGTATAGTAGGGATTAGGGATATTGAGATTCAATAGTGCTTTTAAATTGATTTGAGGTTGAGATTGGGGCCTTGGGTGGGAGTGAGCATGGACTCCCACCCAATTAATCAAGTCCAGTTGGATTTTTTTAAAACAGTTCATGGCTTTGTCTGTAAGAAAGTTGAGTAGGCTGCCATGTAGAGCTCCAAACCTTGTTCTCCACCACCTCAGCTGCCATGTACTACGCTGTGGTGATATCTCCTAAAGGTGTTGATCACCACTTTGTCGCGCATGTTTAGTTTGGAAAGAATGTTGTCGAGCTTGAGATCCTGGTGTACCATGCCCCTCCAATAAGTCTATTGGTCTTAACCAGCTGCTTGATGATTCTGGCTGCTTTCTCCTCACCAATCTCCTCGCAAATATGCTATATTTAAAAGACCAAATAATTATGGAATAATGCCTTAAGAAAGGAAGGCAATATTTCCACCAACGAACGTAACCACTCGAAGAAAAATGCCCGTGCCCTGTCCAAAAGGACACTCTCCTGGCGTTAGAGAGTAACTGAGGATCA
>NW_003314459.1:47549-52107 GCF_000143415.4 Selaginella moellendorffii | reverse complement strand
GAAAACAGCAACCATATTGTCAAGAATGGCAGCAATGTCAATAAAAGAAGAAGCCAACCTGTGTCGAGGAAATACATGTCATCCAGAGCTTCAAGCTCTTTGTTACATCCCTCATAGACGAGTAATATGCCTCGCTCTGCGTCCACAGAATCTCCTGCAACCAGAGATTGAGAAGGCCTGGAACCAGAGGGATTCGAAGAGAAGGCCTGGAACCAGAGGGATTCGAAGAGAAGGCCTGGAACCAGAGGGATTTGAAGTCGCCCAAACACCAGTCGCTACAAAATACGAAAAAGCCACATGAGAGACCAACAGGAAACAAATCTACCTACAAGCGAGATACTTTCGACGGCTGTGGAGGAAGAAGAGGAAATTTATACCAAAGTCGAATATGTGCACATCGTTGGTCTGGCAACATCATTGGTCTGGCACTCGTCCCGGCTGTAGCCACTGAAGTGAACCGTGGGCGAAATTTTTTTTTTTTTTCTCTTGGTTCCAGCCTCGAGCACCTGGAACAAACAGGAACTTTAAGCCTCGAAAGAGAATTGCAAAGAGCAAGAGAGTGAAAAACCTTGATTCTAGTCGTGGTTCCAGCCTTGAGAACCTGGAACAAACAGGGACTTGAGAGACTCAAAAAAAGATTGTCATTTTCCGGCACGTGGCCATTGACAACGGTTTCCTCAGCTTTTGAACCGGTGGCAGCTTCAAATCTTCACGTACAGCTGACTGTAGCTCTGAGGTGCTCTGCAATGAAGACCTCATCAAACACACACACACACACACACAGAGGCACACGAGAGAGAGAGAGAGAGAGAGAGAGAGAGAGAGAGAGAGAGAGAGAGAGAGAGAGAGAGAGAGAGAGAGAGAGAGAGAGAGAGTACCTTCCTGCAAGCAATGATCGACGCTCTCTCCTCGTGCTCACGCGCCCTAAAAGACAATTGAAATTTTTTATGATCCCAAAAGTCACGACTCCCCATTGTTTAATCTCGGCCATTAGATTTTGGCATATGCCCAGAATAAGTGTCCCCAGTATATGCTATTATTATACAGGCTCTTTCGTTTAAATATATGAGTATTGATTTGAGGTTGAGATTGGGGCCTTGGGTGGGAGTGAGCATGGACTCCCACCCAATTAATCAAGTCCAGTTGGATTTTTTTAAAACAGTTCATGGCTTTGTCTGTAAGAAAGTTGAGTAGGCTGCCATGTAGAGCTCCAAACCTTGTTCTCCACCACCTCAGCTGCCATGTACTACGCTGTGGTGATATCTCCTAAAGGTGTTGATCACCACTTTGTCGCGCATGTTTAGTTTGGAAAGAATGTTGTCGAGCTTGAGATCCTGGTGTACCATGCCCCTCCAATAAGTCTATTGGTCTTAACCAGCTGCTTGATGATTCTGGCTGCTTTCTCCTCACCAATCTCCTCGCAAATATGCTATATTTAAAAGACCAAATAATTATGGAATAATGCCTTAAGAAAGGAAGGCAATATTTCCACCAACGAACGTAACCACTCGAAGAAAAATGCCCGTGCCCTGTCCAAAAGGACACTCTCCTGGCGTTAGAGAGTAACTGAGGATCAAACGAAACAAACCTCGCCATGTAAGATTGCACTGCCTGAGCAAAGCCAGGCCTGTACTAGAAGAGCAGCCCACGGAAGAGTTTCCCATCGATGGAGGCTTCTAGCATGTATCCGTAGTTGAATACGTCGCTTTCTCTAGCCTCGAACATCTTCTTGCGGCTGAACGTGAGCTTGAAACTCTGTAGCATGAGTTTGACAGGGAAAAATTGAAGAGGTCCAAGGTTTTCCGCAGATACCTACGTGAGATGAAACCAAGCTCTTGTCCGCATCCCCGTTGCTTGTCTAGCACGAATGGCGTGGCACGATACTCTTTGCCACCTTCTCTTAAGTTCCTTACGCATGGATAGCTTTGGTTCTGATGGATCTTTCTCCCTCAGTATCTCTTCACGGGAAAACAGCAACCATATTGTCAAGAATGGCAGCAATGTCAATAAAAGAAGAAGCCAACCTGTGTCGAGGAAATACATGTCATCCAGAGCTTCAAGCTCTTTGTTACATCCCTCATAGACGAGTAATATGCCTCGCTCTGCGTCCACAGAATCTCCTGCAACCAGAGATTGAGAAGGCCTGGAACCAGAGGGATTCGAAGAGAAGGCCTGGAACCAGAGGGATTCGAAGAGAAGGCCTGGAACCAGAGGGATTTGAAGTCGCCCAAACACCAGTCGCTACAAAATACGAAAAAGCCACATGAGAGACCAACAGGAAACAAATCTACCTACAAGCGAGATACTTTCGACGGCTGTGGAGGAAGAAGAGGAAATTTATACCAAAGTCGAATATGTGCACATCGTTGGTCTGGCAACATCATTGGTCTGGCACTCGTCCCGGCTGTAGCCACTGAAGTGAACCGTGGGCGAAATTTTTTTTTTTTTTCTCTTGGTTCCAGCCTCGAGCACCTGGAACAAACAGGAACTTTAAGCCTCGAAAGAGAATTGCAAAGAGCAAGAGAGTGAAAAACCTTGATTCTAGTCGTGGTTCCAGCCTTGAGAACCTGGAACAAACAGGGACTTGAGAGACTCAAAAAAAGATTGTCATTTTCCGGCACGTGGCCATTGACAACGGTTTCCTCAGCTTTTGAACCGGTGGCAGCTTCAAATCTTCACGTACAGCTGACTGTAGCTCTGAGGTGCTCTGCAATGAAGACCTCATCAAACACACACACACACACACACAGAGGCACACGAGAGAGAGAGAGAGAGAGAGAGAGAGAGTACCTTCCTGCAAGCAATGATCGACGCTCTCTCCTCGTGCTCACGCGCCCTAAAAGACAATTGAAATTTTTTATGATCCCAAAAGTCACGACTCCCCATTGTTTAATCTCGGCCATTAGATTTTGGCATATGCCCAGAATAAGTGTCCCCAGTATATGCTATTATTATACAGGCTCTTTCGTTTAAATATATGAGTATTGATTTGAGGTTGAGATTGGGGCCTTGGGTGGGAGTGAGCATGGACTCCCACCCAATTAATCAAGTCCAGTTGGATTTTTTTAAAACAGTTCATGGCTTTGTCTGTAAGAAAGTTGAGTAGGCTGCCATGTAGAGCTCCAAACCTTGTTCTCCACCACCTCAGCTGCCATGTACTACGCTGTGGTGATATCTCCTAAAGGTGTTGATCACCACTTTGTCGCGCATGTTTAGTTTGGAAAGAATGTTGTCGAGCTTGAGATCCTGGTGTACCATGCCCCTCCAATAAGTCTATTGGTCTTAACCAGCTGCTTGATGATTCTGGCTGCTTTCTCCTCACCAATCTCCTCGCAAATATGCTATATTTAAAAGACCAAATAATTATGGAATAATGCCTTAAGAAAGGAAGGCAATATTTCCACCAACGAACGTAACCACTCGAAGAAAAATGCCCGTGCCCTGTCCAAAAGGACACTCTCCTGGCGTTAGAGAGTAACTGAGGATCAAACGAAACAAACCTCGCCATGTAAGATTGCACTGCCTGAGCAAAGCCAGGCCTGTACTAGAAGAGCAGCCCACGGAAGAGTTTCCCATCGATGGAGGCTTCTAGCATGTATCCGTAGTTGAATACGTCGCTTTCTCTAGCCTCGAACATCTTCTTGCGGCTGAACGTGAGCTTGAAACTCTGTAGCATGAGTTTGACAGGGAAAAATTGAAGAGGTCCAAGGTTTTCCGCAGATACCTACGTGAGATGAAACCAAGCTCTTGTCCGCATCCCCGTTGCTTGTCTAGCACGAATGGCGTGGCACGATACTCTTTGCCACCTTCTCTTAAGTTCCTTACGCATGGATAGCTTTGGTTCTGATGGATCTTTCTCCCTCAGTATCTCTTCACGGGAAAACAGCAACCATATTGTCAAGAATGGCAGCAATGTCAATAAAAGAAGAAGCCAACCTGTGTCGAGGAAATACATGTCATCCAGAGCTTCAAGCTCTTTGTTACATCCCTCATAGACGAGTAATATGCCTCGCTCTGCGTCCACAGAATCTCCTGCAACCAGAGATTGAGAAGGCCTGGAACCAGAGGGATTCGAAGAGAAGGCCTGGAACCAGAGGGATTCGAAGAGAAGGCCTGGAACCAGAGGGATTTGAAGTCGCCCAAACACCAGTCGCTACAAAATACGAAAAAGCCACATGAGAGACCAACAGGAAACAAATCTACCTACAAGCGAGATACTTTCGACGGCTGTGGAGGAAGAAGAGGAAATTTATACCAAAGTCGAATATGTGCACATCGTTGGTCTGGCAACATCATTGGTCTGGCACTCGTCCCGGCCGTAGCCACTGAAGTGAACCGTGGGCGAAATTTTTTTTTTTTTTCTCTTGGTTCCAGCCTCGAGCACCTGGAACAAACAGGAACTTTAAGCCTCGAAAGAGAATTGCAAAGAGCAAGAGAGTGAAAAACCTTGATTCTAGTCGTGGTTCCAGCCTTGAGAACCTGGAACAAACAGGGACTTGAGAGACTCAAAAAAAGATTGTCATTTTCCGGCACGTGGCCATTGACAACGGTTTCGTCA
>NW_003314459.1:44978-47287 GCF_000143415.4 Selaginella moellendorffii | reverse complement strand
AAGTGATTGCAACCAAACACTATTTCTTAAATGTTTAACTGGAATAGAATAATACAAGCTGGGACTCAAAGCTTAAAAGAATTATTCAACACATGAAGAGGTGGCTCAATCATATTCCTCAATTTGGTATATTATTTGGGCATTCTAGAGGTAAGAGTAGTTAATGGGATGGTATGGTAAAGGGTTTTTTGGTATAGAATGGCTGGTTTTGCATTTGCAAGCAAGCGATGTGTATTGAAGTATAAATGACTGTATTTTCTGGTGGTCTATGTGTTTGTTCATTATAACATGCTAAATTCTGATACAGTTGATGCATTTGTCATTTATTGTCCACTTGAGAATCATGTGTTGTTCTTTCCCTTTTTTAGTTTTTGTATCTTGACATTCCTTTCTTGCTACAGATAACCATCAAACAGAGCTGATGTTTGCTAGGAGGTGTGTTTTATTTTATTTGTTTTTGCAAGTTCCATGTAACTACAAAACAAAACACAGATAAATATATCAACGTGTAAAAGATTAGAATGGAATCTGCATACCTTAGGTGTCAAGTCCAAGTATATAGAACCTTAGCTTCTCCATGTCTTGGTATTTTTCAAGCTTGCTCCGGATTTTGAATTTGTAAATCTTTGAGCGGATACCATCGATAAGTAGTGAAAATGCAGGGTAGTTCTCATCTCACATTGTAGCTAGTTCCTTTGCTGACATTCCCACTATTTCCTGTGTAGCCTCTTGAAATGCAATGGCCCACACATGACTGCTACTATCCTCGATGCACATCTTTAGAGCATACTTGAACTCCATGTTGGCAGACTCAAAATTGCAATAATTGCAGAACCAACCATCTGCTGTTCGGGTAGTTTTTTTGCCACATTGCCGTGCATTCACGACATTGATGCATGCATTATAGTAAAAACTCATCTGTCTTCATTTCCTTCACAGTAGCTATCACTCTATAGATAGGGGAACTCTCTAACACCTTTAACTGCATGTTTGATATCTCTGATAAAGTAGTGGTGCAGCTAACAGTCTGTCTGGATGATGAAGTGCTCAAATGTATGAAGTTAGTGACATTGTAGTACAATGTCATCCATTCTCTCAAATCAGCCACTGCTTCCATTTCCGGTTCAATAAGAATGGTGCTCACACCAATTGCTGAAAGTGATTTACCATTGTAGTCCGATACTTTTCCACCCTTGACACATATTATTGGCTGAACTCCACTGTCTATCCGCTCCTGTATATATGAGCCCTCTTCTTCTGCTTTTAAATCCCAGAGACATAGATCAACACTGTGGCCTGAATCATCACCTAGACACAATGTTCTCTTCTTCACAAAAGTTCCACTGTCACGAGATGTTACTGTAATTGTACCAATCCATATTACGATACCAACCACATCGACAAAAGAGTCCCTTTCCTTCTGACACGCACTTAATATGCTTGTTTTTGCCAAGACAATTCTTGGGAACGTTGCATCCTCATCCAAAGCTGTAAACTCCATACCTTTGTTAGCCTGAATCTCCCATGTCGCTTCAAATGGTGTGTATGCCTGATTGGAACGTCGTATTCCACCACTACCAGAAAATGAATACACTGTACCCTGTACAATCTTATCTGACAAAACCAAGGCACAATCGTCGGAGCCAATAATTCTAATCTCTGTTCCCTGGACATCGACAACGTCAAATGACATTATGCATCCAGATCTTTTCGTGTTGAAATGTATCAACTTGTTCTTGTGTGTGACTCTTGCACGGAAGGACCACCTGTAAGAACGGTCACTGATTTCTTTGATGAACACCTCTTTTATGACGGCCTTTTTTGAGCTCTCTCCCTGTATCAAAGGGAACAAATTGAATAAACTGGTTTAGACGTGAAATACCTTTTCCATGGACTCCTGGGCTCGTTTTTGACCCTGGCAAGTTCAATTGTAGCAGTTATTTTAGAATTAAAACCAAAGAAAGGACTTACCACTTTCATATCTTGAAGGATAGGGTTTGAGTGTGTGCGCTTCCATACTCCACCATCCAGGAAGCATGCATCCGAAACAATCAATGACCTACAGAATATTTTGGAGTTTAAAATGCTCTGTCAAAAGGAAAATACACTTACTGTTTCCCATTTGTCTCAAGGAACGCGTAGTCCAGGAATTTTACAAACGAATTCAGACGGGCACCACATGAATCTATTAAACTTGAAACTTGGTGTGATGCAATTGCCTCGAGTATTTCTCTGTCATCCGTGACCGAGAACTTCTTGGTCAGAGGACCAGGCTTTGAATCTTATTTGTCACACGCAACACGAGTCTC
>NW_003314459.1:42165-44878 GCF_000143415.4 Selaginella moellendorffii | reverse complement strand
GCTGATGATGGAGTTCCATGACTGAAATCACAGAGAACCTACACAGTATGATCCATGTCTAGTCACAGGCGTTTTTCTAGGTCTTTCCCTTTTGTTACCAAGGTTTTAAGGACCAAAGAGGATTACAACGCCCACGGAAACGGATTGCGTCCAGATAAGCACAAAATTGTGTCTGATGCATCTTCCAACACTCGAATTCCATCTACACTTGCTGGTTATGAACGCAACTACTGAACACCATTTTGATCCACAAGCGAAACAGTTTGATCTTCGTTTATTTGTAGTGTAGAAACTTGATGCATTCTTAAGCTTTTATAGGGCAAGCGTGTGCGAAGGGAAACAACTCCCAGGAAAAACACTTTCCTTTTCTTTTTTTTCATCTGATTCTTCGTCTGAAAATCAGACGAATCCAACCAGCTCCAACCAGCTGCTCAAAGCATGCGATCCAATAAGCCAGACAGTAGGGCATGCATGTGAGTTGGCCTGCGTAATCTCCATTTCCCGGTGGCTGTCTTGCACGGTTAAGGAAATCTTTTCAAAAATCTAAAGGCTGAAGATAACAGGTGTTAGAACCCAGCGACAAGTAAAAGATCCACACCTGATTCCGATGTAACTCTCGAACCACCCTCGTCCTACCCCAGCCGTTAAGCTGGAAGAGACAAATGGTACGTGAAAATTCAGTCGGGCATCATAAAGAATGTCTACTCCACCACCCTGGTACCCCGTGTCAAATGCTCGACCTGTAGCAGCACCAGACATAAACAATCATACAAAATTGCTGTTGCTATCTGTATGGCTTGTTGTGGACGGTAGTCCTTGTACTGCTGCACCTCTTCCGCTCTCATCCATGTACACTGATTGAACTGTGTCAGTTATCTCGCATTTTCTTCCATACTGTATCGCTCTTCCTCCTGGTTTCCTCATGGTTGCTAGTGTATGACTGTGATAATCGTCTTGTGCTGGATGATTTTTCTGCACAAAGAATGCTTGTTTCCGTGTCTTGTATGCTAGAAGTTGATGTTGTGTAATCCAGAAACACAAAAGTCAAGTGTAAGCCTTTTTTTTATGCAGGTTCCAAATGATTGTAATTCAGCAGAGCAATATTTCTATCTACCAAGTAGAGTAATGGGAACTATTGCAAACCATCGTTGAAGAGCTGTAATATTTAAAAATTACGATGCAAAAGCCAGTGCTACTTTTTCAAAGCTAAGAAATTGGTTCCCTTTCAACAAAGTTTGCTGCTGGGTTTTGCCTTTAAAGCAGAAGCTGGTGTGCCAAATCCAAACCCTTCACACTCACCCGAGGAGAGGAACTATGTTGTGTGGTCTGTTACACAGGTGGAGCTCATCCATACGTACATGGACTTCCTCTTCCATGGGGGCTGCTATCTGGTTCGGCTGGATGAGCTGTATTATTTGGATTTATTTAGTTTATTTTCTGGCAATTTGAAATTTGTTTTATACCATCATTCTAATTAATGATGAGAGGACCATAGTATAGATTAAAACTTTTTTCTCAATCTATTTTTTAATATCTGTAAGACACGATGTTTTTCCTTTTTCTCAATCTTATTTTAATATTTGTCATGCTCATTGAATAGCCCACCGCTTGATAAGACTTATCATTCCGTTCAGCTGTTGAATCTGTAATAATAACAAATACAGCTCAAAATATACAAAATCATCTGAGAGGGATTAGAGGAAGATCAAGTACATTCTTTTGGGTTTTCAGCAACTGCCATTTTTAGATGTGCCTCCGCTCTGAAATGGAAATTTAAAGTCAGAAATAGATACAATTCATACGTACTTCAGTGATAGTTCCCTCAATGTAGCTAGTTTAGGGAAGTTATGTATTGGCTGAGCATCTTTCAGTGTGGAGGTGATCTCAGTGTCTGTTTTTTTTCTAAATAGAAACTCTGCTATTTGTGATTTTACATTCTGGAAATCATCAGATTTTGAGTTAGCTTAAATTTAATTTATGTTTCTCACAAATTTACACCAAATACCTTATCTATTTCATTAACAAAGTGAGATTCCGATGCCTTTGTTGCTTTTCTTTGAAAATGTTTGGTGTCCTCGCAATCTTAGGACAATGATCACCAATCTTTTCGCAAATATGCTATATTTAAAAGACCAAATAATTATGGAATAACGCCTTAAGAAGGGAAGGCAAAATTTCCACCAACGAACACAACCACTGGAGGAAAAATGCCCGTGCCCTGTCCAAAAGGAGACTCGGACAATACCACAAAGTTAGCAAACTTTCCTGGCGTCAGCGACCCAACCAAATCCTCTAATGCAGCTGCATACACAGCCGAGGATGTGTACCTGTGAATCCAAAAACAAAAACTGCATTTCAGTTTCTCATCTGTTATCTCTTACCCTGCCACTACGTCCCATGCAGAAATCCTTTCCTTGGGATGACTCCAGCCTGAAGTGTTCTCTCCACGGCTGTGTGGATTCCTCCAAGTGGATTCACTGCTACCACCTTGAGACAAACCATTCATGTAACGCCGAAGAAAAAGTATTTGACAGGCTTACAGGCCAGTCAGATCCTAGAGCAACCACACTACCGTTTCCGAGGAGGGAAATCATTGCACTTCACCAGTTTATACCCCTCTTTGTGGCAAGCCTGTAGCTTTTGCGTTATAGAAGTGTAAAGTAGGGACCATGTATTAGCACCCACTCTGCAAAAGAGAGTCGATTAGGAAGGA
>NW_003314459.1:38631-41778 GCF_000143415.4 Selaginella moellendorffii | reverse complement strand
AGCTTCCCATCGATGGAGGCTTCTACGTGTATCCGTAGTTGAATACGTCGCTTACTCTAGCCTCGAACATTTTCTTGCCTAGTGGCTGAATGTGAGCTTGAAACTCTGTAGCATGAGTTTGACAGAGAAAATTTGGAGAGGTCCAAGGTTTTCTGCAGATACCTCCGTGAGATGAAACCAAGCTCTTGTCCGCATCCCGTTGCTTGTCTAGCACGAATGGCGTGGCACGATCTCTTAAGTTCCTTACGCATGGGTAGCTTTGGTTCTGATGGATCTTTCTCCCTCATCATCTTTTCACAGAAAAACGGCAACCATATTGTCAGCAGCAATGTCAATAAAAGAAGAAGCCAACCTGTGTCGACGAAATACATGTCATCCAGAGCTTCAAGCTCTTCGTTACATCCCCCATAGAAGAATAATATGCCTCGCTCTGCGTTCACCAGCTCTTGGCATCAGCTCGGCACCAGTCGTCTTTACCTCCTGCCATGCCATTGTTTCTGGAAACACAAATGAATTCGCAAGTTTAAAACCAGCACAATGTATGTACCTGTGTCCAGAATATGAATGTCATATAGATAGGCATTACCACCGTTCTCACCACCCATGACAATGCAACAGTTCTTATAGGAAGAGTAGGTATGGATATCCCAAGGAATAGGCAAGACTCCAGTGGTAGAAATCTTCTTCCAGACAAAAGTATCTACAGGAAAAAAAAGAGTTTAGAAGAAAACCAGGAAAGATAACAGGATATTACTCGTGTTCAAACCATGGAGGTCGTTGTAGTACTCCTCCTCTGAGGGATCGCTGGATTTCCCACATCCCCCAAACACGAACAGGTTGTCACCGATGAGAGATGCGCTATGTCCTTCTCTCGGAGCAGGAACATCACCAAAAACGTCAGGTTTCCCCCAGGTGTTGGTAGCTGCATCGGAAGATAAGAACAAGAAAAAAAAAATCGATAGAACTCGCTTACCAGTATCCAAAACAAAGAGATCGTCTAGCGGGCTGGTTCCATCAGTACCACCAAACACATAGAGCTTAGACCCGACGGCCGTGGAGCTGTGGCTGTCCCGAGGAGAAGGGTGCGTTCTTTTCATCACAGGCTTGCTCCAGGTGTACGTCCCTGCACGATCCCACCAAAACATGATCAAAACCATATTTTCGGTTGAATAGCGAAGAGCAAGAAAGTGAAAAACCTTGATTCTAGTCGTGGTTCCAGCCTCGAGAACCTGGAACAAACAGAGACTCGAAAAAAGAATAGCGACGAGCAAGAGAGTGAAGAACCTTGATTCTAGTCGTCGATGACAACGTGAATCCCCTCGTTGTCTGAGACGTCGTCCCTGTCGTGCGCTCCATCAGAGCCTCTTCGCCTTTCACTCCCAATCCTCATCACATTTCCGACGTCGATCTACCAAATGCACCTGCGCAGGCGGATGCTGGCGGATTTGTTCCCCGCGTAAGTCTGGAAGGCGTCGAGCCTGTTCTCGCTGATCATCGAGCACAACTATGGTGACACAGAGAAAGCCGTGAGCCTCTCAAACCTTTCCAAACAGAGAAACAAACAGAGAGAGAGAGAGAGAGAGAGAGAGAGAGTGCCTTCCCGCAAGCGGTGATTGACGCTCTCTCCTCATGCTCACGCGCCCTAAAAGAGAATTGAAATTTTTTATGATCCCAAAAGTCAGGGCTCTTCATTGTTTAATCTCAGCCGTTAGATTTTGGCATATGCCCAGAATAAGTGTCGCCAGTATATGCTATTATTATACTGGCTCTTTATGAGTATGATGATGATGACTAGCAAAAGTCCCAGCTACGCTGGGAGCATTGTGTTTATTTCTGATATTTTAATAATTTCAAAGAGTTGTAAGCGTAATTGTAAATTTTAACATAATCATAATTATAAGATATATAGTTAAACATAACATAATATTTACATTAAAAATATCTTCAACAATTGACTCCATCACCAACAAACATTATAACATAATAAATATAACTCAGTACATTATATTATATTTAAAATTCTGATTGTTGACTGAAGTCTTGGATATTCTATAAATGGAATTTCTCACTGTGGGATCCCATGGCCAGATGAGTCATTTTTTATTAACTAATTTTTTCTTTTATTTGAAATCTCTATATAATTGATAAAAATCTTATTATTTGATGATTTATTAAACTATATAATTTCTCCTCTTAATAAAGTATGTGTTACTTAGGTACACTCATTATAAATATAATATTTATAATGAAAGTTCCTTTTACATAATATATGTTTATTATAATCACCAAAAACGTCAGGTTTCCCCCAGGTGTTGGTAGCTGCATCGGAAGATAAGAAACAGAAAAAAAAAATCGATAGAACTCGCTTACCAGTATCCAAAACAAAGAGATCGTCTAGCGGGCTGGTTCCATCAGTACCACCAAACACATAGAGCTTAGACCCGACGGCCGTGGAGCTGTGGCTGTCCCGAGGAGAAGGGTGCGTTCTTTTCATCACAGGCTTGCTCCAGGTGTACGTCCCTGCACGATCCCACCAAAACATGATCAAAACCATATTTTCGGTTGAATAGCGAAGAGCAAGAAAGTGAAAAACCTTGATTCTAGTCGTGGTTCCAGCCTCGAGAACCTGGAACAAACAGAGACTCGAAAAAAGAATAGCGACGAGCAAGAGAGTGAAGAACCTTGATTCTAGTCGTCGATGACAACGTGAATCCCCTCGTTGTCTGAGACGTCGTCCCTGTCGTGCGCTCCATCAGAGCCTCTTCGCCTTTCACTCCCAATCCTCATCACATTTCCGACGTCGATCTACCAAATGCACCTGCGCAGGCGGATGCTGGCGGATTTGTTCCCCGCGTAAGTCTGGAAGGCGTCGAGCCTGTTCTCGCTGATCATCGAGCACAACTATGGTGACACAGAGAAAGCCGTGAGCCTCTCAAACCTTTCCAAACAGAGAAACAAACACACACACACACACAGAGAGAGAGAGAGAGAGACATAGAGAGAGAGAGAGAGAGTGCCTTCTCGCAAGCGGTGATTGACGCTCTCTCCTCATGCTCACGCGCCCTATAAGAGAATTGAAATTTTTTATGATCCCAAAAGTCAGGGCTCTTCATTGTTTAATCTCAGCCGTTAGATTTTGGCATATGC
>NW_003314459.1:36404-38531 GCF_000143415.4 Selaginella moellendorffii | reverse complement strand
AACTATATAATTTCTCCTCTTAATAAAGTATGTGTTACTTAGGTACACTCATTATAAATATAATATTTATAATGAAAGTTCCTTTTACATAATATATGTTTATTATATGTTTACAATTATATATATGCTTAATATATAAATTATTATTATATTATAACATGCTATATTATAATTTATATATAAAAAATTAGTATCATGATTTTTATGATATTAAAATATTATAGAACAAGTTATTAATATCTTAACTTATAATTTATAGTATAATTTGTGTAACCAGAAGCCCATGCATGCATTGTCAAAGTGTGGAATACAAATAAATTTCCTATTCTATCTACAGGATCAACAAGAAATAGATGTGACTCACTCTTATTGTCCAATGCTAGCTTGCAATAGTGCTGGCTGGATGGTGTCACCCTAATAACTTGGATATGAGCATACATCACTTTTTTTCTCCATGACAAGTTGGCACATTGTGGCAGCATTACATCTTGAATCTCTATCAGATCCTCATCACTATCAAGCTTCAAAAAAGCTAATCAGCTCACTACCCTGCCCTGAATTACCCTAATGCCTGGCTAGATAAAGAAAATTTATCTTAGCCCATATATCAATGAAGTGTTCAAATGGCCAGTCCCGCATGTAGAGCTTCCGCATTGGAAACAATTTTCCAAAGATATTTGTCATCACAATGTCTGCTTTCCATTGAAAAAAAATGCAAAGGAGAAGAACATGATAATGCATTGAGAGAAAAAAATACAAGAAACAACCTTGTGTTTCTTTCAGTTAGATTCACTGTTTTGTTTCAGAGTTCAAGTAAAAAAGGTTACTCATGAAAAGAATAGCAGATTGTATAATTTATGATGTTGAAGTACATCCACACTTTCATACTTTGCATTTATACATTTTTATAAGTACTTAAATTTATTCTCTAATATAATATCTGCAGTCAAAAAAGTTATATGTGTATTAATACGAAATTATAATAGTGCATTAGTATTTGCATCAATAGGTGCAAACATTGAAGAGATTGCAGTAGGTGGCCCTTATTATTTTAAAATACATGGACAAGTTTATTATCATATTGGTTTATTCACAGTTATATATTTTAGATACTGCTTAAGCAGCAGAAATAAGTATGGTAAATAAGTATTGAAATAATAAAATCAGCGATATGATTTGTGATTTTTCGAGAACATTTGCTTGTGCTTCATCAGCATTTCACGTAACAAGTTTTTGTCAATTCATCCATGATGTTTTGCATTTTATCTAACACTTATTTTGCTTTTACTTTTGATTTTTGCCTACTTGACGGTTTGTTTCATGGTTGGTTGTGTTGTCTTTATCCATCTTCCTCTTGCCACTTTTTATGCTTAGAAACTTAATACATACATAGGTAAACTTCATGTTTATGTTAAGCATTAGTCCTTAATTCTTACCATCACATCTCACCATTGTGGAGTTTTCATTCTCCATCTCTTCAAAAATTTGGAGAGGTATTGTTTGAATCAACCTAACTTCTTTTGAGCCATCCATCAAAACTCTTATTCAGTTTCTATATAATAGTTGTGCTAACAGTGTATATACACGTGACTTAGATAGAAAATAAAGAGATAGTTTGAATTCAAGTCTCAGCAATAATGAAGCTCCTACAAAGCACAGAACTCATATGCTCACATTTCACACACTTAAGCATATCCATCGCCACCTTTTGATCATCTCTCCAAGTCCTCGTGAACTTTACAGGCACTAAGCAGTCACTAAGAAGTGAATGACATTCTCTTGATGAACCTATCTGCATCTTGTATTAGTTTAGTTCTCTTGAGAAAGTCTGCCACAGTACGTGCTCGTGTGATAAGTCCACATTATCCACATTCTCATTATCATCAGGATCATACAAGAGTGGAAGTGCCTGGAAATTTAGAAACAGAGAAAACTTTGTTCAAGTTATTACTTTCTGATCATCCCCAGAGGAAATAAGTGAAGAGTTAGGCAGCACACTGAGTACAAGAGTCACCACATCTGTGATCCATACGCCGCAAATAGTTGAGAACCGTATGGAACTGTTTGTAGGACTTTCCCCAGAGGCTGATTATTCAAAGCCAATGTTGTTGTTGTCCTTGTGTTCTC
>NW_003314459.1:31025-36304 GCF_000143415.4 Selaginella moellendorffii | reverse complement strand
CCCCACCATCTGGAGATGATTCCAGTGGAGTGGTTCCATAAAGCTTCTCGATCTAGGCCCCAAGAACATGTTATATTGAAATCCCTAGCAATGGCACTACCACAGAGAATGCTACCGCCCCAACTCCATGCTCAAGCCCTGGAAGAATGCGTGAAGCCCTATCTTCCGCCTGCTATGAGAGTTCTAAACAGCACGGGAGGGATTTTTTTTGGTGGGTTCCTCTTCGCAGTGAATGGATTCTCTTTAGTGAGTGTGCAGTTCCATGTGCTGATATCAGTAGCACTAAAGAGGAGGAAAATTCTGTACTGGGACAGCGAGCATAACTGCGAGTGTGCGCTCATATTTACATGATTCTGACTCTGCGCAAGCGTGGAATTTAAGTAAGCTTTTGCGAAAGTGACCGTGAGTGATATGGTGTAAGGTTTGTATTGCTTACTTGTTGCTTAGTGCTTCAACAGGAATACCGGAGGAGAAGAGACATCTTGCGACAGGCCAACTATAGGCTCCATGGTTCATGTGGAGTACACAGCCTGATTATGTAGAGGAGCTGTTGATATAAATGTAGAGAAACAAGGTGACTTTGAGCTTGAACTGAGCAGTGGGCTTGTACTTGGCCTTCTCGACACATATGTTACTGTTATGTGTGTTGGTCAGAGTGCTCACTTAGAGCAAAGAGGGAAAGACATTTGCTATTTTTTGTAGCCAGTCAAGGGTAGGAGACACCTTATATATAATGTAGTATTACAACACAAATACAATTGAATCTGGCACCACTTCACTTAATTTGTCCTCAGACATGTGATGCTGATAGTAATTGGATTTGTACAGCACCGTGTCCCTGTAGAGAAACGCATGGTCATCATTACCACTTCTAGAGCTGCTGCTCTGGATCACTGCCACCACGTTGAAGCTCACCTTGCCACTCAGAAATGACTCCAAAGTGATAGAGCAAACCAGGACCTCATCAATCTCTGCTGCTCCTGGGTGATGACGGACCCTGTAAGATCTTCATCCCTGTCCCTTGTGAGATCTTCGTCCCTGTCCCTCGCACTGCCCTTCTCACCTGGCCGCTACGTACATGTGACTGATCCCAAACTGGTGGAGGATTCTCATGGCCTTGAGATCTTCTCACTGGTGATGCTGCTGCTGCTACTGCTGTGATTCCGACTCCAAATCTCCTCTCTCTCCAGCCACTGCTGCCGTTGATCAAATAGCGATATGTAGTGGTGCTTAAATTTTGTATCCTGGATCCACACAAGAATGACGTGATAGCAAAGAGCAAGACTAACCTGTAGCATTAAGTCGACTCTACCATTGGGACTTCTAGATAGCCTTTCTGTCACCATACTGCCGTAAAAAGCTGTGACAAAACCATACCCCAACCGAAGAACTTCCTCTAGCTTTGATAGCAAGACTTACAAAGCACTATGTTTACCTGTATCCCAAGATATTCACTGACTTTCTCCAAAAAGAATAGATATCAGAGGTTCCACTCTGTAATCAAGACGAAAGGATAATTGTAAACACTGCTAACACGGCAGTATATTGATACCTGTAAGCGACAGGATCATATGGGTGAAATATGTTCATCATTTGCCTGCATGCTGGCTTTTCTTTTTCAATGCCTTCATCTTCCCAGTACTCCTGACCTGTTCTTTTGCAAACACATTCAATTTACCATGGGCTGGTAGTGGGAATTGCAAGAGGTATTGGTATGTAACATCATCGTCTAATCTGGGAATTAGTGCTGTTGTTGCCATGGTTGAGGGACCTACTTGCCCTGAATTCAAGAGGCATGACAAACCTTCCTCTTGCTATAACAGTTCTTTGGCAATCAACGTTAAGAAAGCTAAGGCAATGATCAGGTAGGCAGTTTTTCTTTGAGGTTAATAGTAAATGGATTGATCCATGAAGTGTGCAATGGGTGGCGATCGTGATGGGATGACCAGGGTCTAGCACCACTTACCTCTATTCAATGTATCTCTTGCATTCTTCTTGATGCCCATACCCAAGAATCAGTAGCATGAGTTCAACACTTAAAATAGTTAAATTGACATTCTTTCAGCAGGCAAAGCCCTCAATGGTGATTAAAGCTTAATTTTCCATTTCTTATGTAGAGTGTTATGCATGTCCCATCATCATGAAGCTATTATCTACAAGTTTCTCAAGTTATATTTTCATCTAGCCCGACTTGGGCTCCAGATGTTTTCCTTTGGAGGCTGCATCTCCTCTGGGATTCATAGCAGTCTTGAAGCTCTCTGATGATTCTGGGACTTCAAATGGAAGGCAAGCACTGCCTTTGCCACTGTCACTGTCTATTATACATGATGACCAGTTTCAGAGACTATGGCTAAGTTTCTGGACATGAGATGTAGGAGAAGTTCCTAAGTGGTGATCATTGAAAATGTGGTCACTGGTACAGACGTGACTGAAAAGCTGAAAAAAAGTAAACTCTGATCAACAGGATATATGTAATGATTCTTGTGCACATAACGCATTTCAGCTTCTAAAGATGGTGATTTTCTTTTATGCATGTAAGAATGTTGCTTACAAACGATGAACTTGTAGCTTCTTGAATTCTTCTTTTATAATTTAAGTGTATTATTTGAGTGTGAGGCTGAGGAAGGCCGACAAAGTTTCTGGTTGGTGTCTCAGCATTTATTTTAATAGCTCCATTCATTCCATGTAATTTATTTTTTGCATTTTTGTGTATGCCCAAACACAAATATTTCAGGTAATAAATGACATGGAATAAATTTTAAGTTTGTCTTGTAGAAATCTCACATCACTTTATGTTCCATGTGACAGTTTTGATTGCTGTTGGCATGGAGGCTCAATGCTTTGCTTAGCCGGATGCAGCTCCACACGTGATGAAGTACGCTCCAAAGCTGTCCTCGGATTTTCAGGACCAGGTCTGGACCTCGCTTTGTGATCTGGTACATTTGTTTGCAAGCAATAATCAGGTTTGTATACAAACAATAATTTATTGAATGTTACCTCTTTCCGTTGAATCCACAACTATTTTCTTTGGCATTATTTGTGAGTCTCAGTACCTCCAATCGCATCATTGTTGACAATGTGGAAGCATCTAAAAGCAAAATAAAAAACGTTTATCCAGTTTAGAAAAGACAAAATCATAAGAAAAGAAGAGGAGGCTGACCTGGTCTGCAGTGTAATCACCATTGTGTCATAGAAGTACAATTAAAGTGTAATCGTCCATTGTGTCCCAACTGTAGGAGTACAATTGACGACTCAAGCGTGAGAAAAACCAGTTGATTACAGCCTCAATGCATCAAAGTAAACAATCTGGAAGAATTATGATCCCATTTGAGGTGTTTGACAAGATGCCCTGAGCATGGTACTGCAGCGGATGCTGATGGATTGGATGGATCTGTGCCAGGGCAATGATAAGAGTAAGGGCATAGCCACCAGGATCCTCTGGGGCTCAAGAGCAAATCCCTGCAAATTGTGGTGACTACTGGCAGCCATCTGCTGGACAAGCTGCAATGCTGCTGGGAGAAAATATGATCAACTCAAGAACACGAAAAGAGGGATTCGTTTTATCAATGCTGCAATACTTTCTGGGAAGAGATCTCAACAATCAGCAGAGCTTGTGCACAACATATCACAAAACCAAACCGGGATGCTGAGCGAAAAATGCGTACCTTATGGCCAAAAACATGCCAAGCTTTTGCTGCTGGGCTCGATACATAAGGAAAGATAAAATAGCAGCCAAGAAAAAGAGAATTTGCTTATACCAGGATAAAAAATAAACAAGGTCGGGCCCTGAATCAATCCAGGGCACATGATTCCAAAGGGGAGAGAGAGAGAGAGAGAGAGAGAGAGAGAGAGAGAGAGAGAGAGAGCCTTCCCGCTACCAACACTCGTCGCTTTCCTCCTTGCCCTAAAAGCCATTTGAAATTTTTTATGATCCCAAAAGTCACGACTTTCCATTATTTAATCTCAACCGTAAGATTTTGGGATATGCCCAGAATAAGTGTCCCCAGTATATGTTATTATTATACTAGCTCTTTCGTTTAAATATATGAGTATGATGACTAGCAAAAGTCCCAGCTACGCTGGGAGCATCGTGTTTATTTCTGATGTTTTAGTAATTTCAAAGAGTTGTAATTGTAATTGTAAATTTTAACATAATCATTATTTTAACATACATAATTAAACATAATTTAATATTTATATTGAAAGTCCCTTTTACATAATATATGTTTAATATATGTTTACAATTAAATATATGCTTAATATATAGATTATTGTTATATTATAACATGCTATATTATAATGTATATATAAATTTTTTCTTTTTAATATCATGTTTTTTATGATATTAAAATATTACAGAATAAGTTATTAATATCTTAACTTTAATTTATAGTGTAACCAGAAGCCCATGCATGCATTGTCAAAGTGTGGAATACAAATAGATTTCCTATTCTATCTACATGATCAACAAGAAATAGATGTGACTCACTCTTATGTCTAATGCTAGCTTGCAATAGTGCTGGCTGGATGGTGTCACCCTAATAACTTGGATATGAGCATACATCACCTTTTTTCTCCATGACAAGTTGGCACATTGTGGCAGCATTACATCTTGAATCTCTATCAGATCCTCATCACTATCAAGCTTCACAAAAGCTAATCAGCTCACTACCCTGCCCTGAATTACCCTAATGCATGGCTAGATAAAGAAGATATATCTTAGCCCACATATCAATGTAGAGTTCAAATAGCCAGTCCCGCATGTAGAGCATTGGAAACAATTTTCCAAAGATATTTGTCATCAAAATGTCTGCTTTCCATTGAAAGAAAATGCGAACAAGAAGAACATGATAATGCGTTGAGAGGAAAAATACAAGAAACAACCTTGTGTTTCTTTCAGTTAGATTCACTGTTTGTTTCAGAGTTCAAGTAAAAAAGGTTACTCATGAAAAGAATAGCAGATTGTATAATTTATGATGTTGAAGTGTTCAGAGTACATCCACACTTTCATACTTCGCATTTATACATTTTTATAAGTACTTAAATTTATTTTCTAATATAATACCTGCAGTCAAAAAAGTTATATGTGTAATAATACGAAAATATAATAGTGCATTAGTATTTGCATCAATAGGTGCAAACATTGAAGAGATTGCAGTAGGTGGCCCTTATTATTTTAAAATACATGGATAAATTTACAGTAATATTGGTCTATTCACAGTTATATATTTTAAATACTGCTCAATCAACAGAAATAAGTATGGTAAATAAGTATTGAA
>NW_003314459.1:29573-30925 GCF_000143415.4 Selaginella moellendorffii | reverse complement strand
ATCAGCATTTCACTTGACAAGTTCTTGTCAACTCATCCATGATGTTTTGCATTTTATCTAACACTTATTTTGCTTTTACTTTTGATTTTTGCCTACTTGACGGTTTGTTTCATGGTTGGTTGTGTTGTCTTTATCCATCTTCCTCTTGCCACTTTTTATGCTTAGAAACTTAATACATACATAGGTAAACTTCATGTTTATGTTAAGCATTAGTCCTTAATTCATATGATCACATCTCACCATTGTGGAGTTATCATTCTCCCTCTCTTCAAAAATTTGGAGAGGTATTGTTTGAATCAACCTAACTTCTTTTAAGCCATCCATCAAAACTCTTATTCAGTTTCTATATAATAGTTGTGCTAACAGTGCATATACACGTGACTTAGATAGAAAATAAAGAGATAGTTTGAATTCAAGTCTCGGCAATAATGAAGCTCCTACAAAGCACAGAACTCATATGCTCACGCTTCACACACTTAAGCATATCCATCGCCACCTTTTGATCATCTCTCCAAGTCCTCGTGAACTTTACAGGCACTAAGCAGTCACTAAGAAGTGAATGACATTCTCTTGATGAACCTATCTGCATCTTGTATTAGTTTAGTTCTCTTGAGAAAGTCTCCCACAGTACGTGCTCGTGTGATAAGTCCACCTTATCCACATTCTCATTATCATCAGGATCATACAAGAGTGGAAGTGCCTGGAAATTTAGAAGCAGAGAAATCATTGTTCAAGTTATTACTTTCTAGAGGAAATAAGTGAAGAGTTAGGCAGCACACTGAGTACAAGAGTCACCACATCTGTGATCCATACACCGCAAATAGTTGAGAACCGTATGGAACTGTTTGTAGGACTTTCCCAGAGGCTCATTATGCGAAGCCAATGTTGTTGTTGTCCTTGTGTTCTCCACCACATCATGTGCAGGAAAGACAGAGACAAATAGGGATCATCATAACAATCTGCTCGAGGCTACCCCACCATGATGATTCCAGTGGAGTGGTTCCATAAAGCTTCTCGATCTAGGCCCCAAGAACATGTTATATTGAAATCCCTAGCAATGGCACTACCACAGAGAATGCTACCGTCCCAACTCCATGCTCAAGCCCTGGAAGAATGCGTGAAGCCCTATCTTCCGGCGTGCTATGAGAGTTCTAAACAGCACGGGAGGGATTTTTTTTTTGTGGGTTCCTCTTTACAGTGAATGGATTCTCTTTAGTGAGTGTGCAGTTCCATGTGCTGATATCAGTAGCACTAAAGAGGAGGAAAAATCTGTATTGGGACAGCGAGCATAACTGCGAGTGTGCGCTCGCTCATATTTACATGATTCTGAGTCTGCGCAAGCGTGGAATTTA
>NW_003314459.1:9347-29473 GCF_000143415.4 Selaginella moellendorffii | reverse complement strand
ATATGTTACTGTTATGTGTGTTGGTCAGAGTGCTCACTTAGAGCAAAGAGGGAAAGACATTTGCTATTTTTTGTAGCCAGTCAAGGGTAGGAGACACCTTATATATAATGTAGTATTACAACACAAATACAATTGAATCTGGCACCACTTCACTTAATTTGTCCTCAGACATGTGATGCTGATAGTAATTGGATTTGTACAGCACCGTGTCCCTGTAGAGAAACGCATGGTCATCATTACCACTTCTAGAGCTGCTGCTCTGGATCACTGCCACCACGTTGAAGCTCACCTTGCCACTCAGAAATGGCTCCAAAGTGATAGAGCAAACCAGGACCTCATCAATCGGGTGATGACGGACCCTGTAAGATCTTCATCCCTGTCCCTTGTGAGATCTTCGTCCCTGTCTCTCACACTGCCCTTCTCACCTGGCCGCTACGTACATGTGACTGATCCCAAACTGGTGGAGGATTCTCATGGCCTTGAGATCTTCTCACTGGTGATGCTGCTGCTGCTACTGCTGTGATTCCGACTCCAAATCTCCTCTCTCTCCAGCCACTGCTGCCGTTGATCAAATAGCGATATGTAGTGGTGCTTAAATTTTGTATCCTGGATCCACACAAGAATGACGTGATAGCAAAGAGCAAGACTAACCTGTAGCATTAAGTCGACTCTACCATTGGGACTTCTAGATAGCCTTTCTGTCACCATACTGCCGTAAAAAGCTGTGACAAAACCATACCCCAACCGAAGAACTTCCTCTAGCTTTGATAGCAAGACTTACAAAGCACTATGTTTACCTGTATCCCAAGATATTCACTGACTTTCTCCAAAAAGAATAGATATCAGAGGTTCCACTCTGTAATCAAGACGAAAGGATAATTGTAAACACTGCTAACACGGCAGTATATTGATACCTGTAAGCGACAGGATCATATGGGTGAAATATGTTCATCATTTGCCTGCATGCTGGCTTTTCTTTTTCAATGCCTTCATCTTCCAAGTACTCATGACCTGTTCTTTTGCAAACACATTCAACTTACGTTGCAAAGACTGTAAATCACATACATACTCATTTCCAAAGCATTCAGAAAGCTCACATCACTTTATGTTCCATGTGACAGTTTTGATTGCTGTCGCCATGGAGGCTCAATGCTTTGCTTAGCCGGATGCAGCTCCACACGTGATGAAGTACGCTCCAAAGCTGTCCTCGGATTTTCAGGACCAGGTCTGGACCTCGCTTTGTGATCTGGTACATTTGTTTGCAAGCAATAATCAGGTTTGTATACAAACAATAATTTATCGAATGTTACCTCTTTCCGTTGAATCCACAACTATTTTCTTTGGCATTATTTGTGAGTCTCAGTACCTCCAATCGCATCATTGTTGACAATGTGGAAGCATCTAAAAGGAAAAAAAAAAAAAACGTTTATCCAGTTTAGAAAAGACAAAATCATAAGAAAAGAAGAGGAGGCTGACCTGGTCTGCAGTGTAATCACCATTGTGTCACAGAAGTACAATTAAAGTGTAATCGTCCATTGTGTCCCAACTGTAGGAGTACAATTGATGACTCAAGCGTTAGAAAAACCAGTTGATTACAGCCTCAATGCAGCAAAGTAAACAATCTGGAAGAATTATCAAATTAGGAATACATACACACAAAGACTCATCTCTCACATTCTCATCAATTAGGAGTGCCATCGCTCTCAATTCCATCCAAATAGCAATCTTCACATACTTCCTCCTTTGTTGAATCAGCAGCCTTGAAAGCTCCAAGACTACAAGTTCTCTGGAAAAGAATACTAAGATCGCCAAGAAGAACACATTATGTTACCAAGAGTCAGAAGAAGAAACCACGAGGGACTACATCAACAAACCAGTCCACAACTCCAGTCTGCAATTCATGGAACTGCTCAAGTTTTCTTCCTTGGACATTGTGCCTTAAAATGTCGTGCTCTTGGCTATGGCAAGCACTGATCCCATTTGAGGTGTTTGACAAGATGCCCTGAGCATGGTACTGCAGCGGATGCTGATGGATTGGATGGATCTGTGCCAGGGCAATGGTAAGAGTAAGGGCGTAGCCACCAGGATCCTCTGGGGCTCAAGTGCAAATCCCTGCAAATTGTGGTGACTACTGGCAGCCATCTGCTGGACAAGCTGCAATGCTGCTGGGATAAAAAATGATCAACTCAAGAACACGAAAGAGGGATTCGTTTTATCAATGCTGCAATACTTTCTGGGAAGAGACCTCAACAATCAACAGAGCTTGTGCACAACATATCACAAAACCAAACCGGGATGCTGAGCGAAAAATGTGTACCTTATGAACTCTTCATGCCGAAAACATACCAAGCTTTCACTGCTGGGCTCGATACATAAGGAAAGATAAAGTAGCAGCCCAGAAAAAGAGAATTGCTTATACCAGGATAAAAAATAAACAAGGTTGCACCCTGAATCAATCAAGGGCACACAATTCCAAAGGTGAGAGAGAGAGAGAGAGAGAGAGAGAGAACCTTCCCGCTCAACGCTCCTTGTGTGTCACTTTCCTCCCTGCTCTAAAAGGCATTTGAAATTTTTTATGATCTCAAAAGTCACGATTCTCCATTATGTAATCTCAACCGTTAGATTTTGGAATATGCCCAGAATAAGTGTCCCCAGTATATGCTATTATTATACCGGCTCTTTTGTTTAAATATATGAGTACTAGCAAAAGTCCCAGCTACGCTGGGAGCATCATATTTATTTCTGATGATTTAGTAATTTCAAAGAGTTGTAATCATAATTGTAATTTTTAACATATTTATATTAATAACATACATAGATAAAAAAAATATAATATTTATAATGAAAGATCCTTTTACATAATATATGTTTAATATATGTTTACAATTATATATATGCTTAATATATAAATTATTATTATTTTATAACATGCTATATTATAATGTATATATAAAAAATTTAGTATCATGATTTTTATGATATTAAAATATTATAGAATAAGTTATTAATATCTTAACTTATAATTTATAGTATAATTTGTGTAACCAGAAGCCCATGCATGCATTGTCAAAGTGTGGAATACAAATAAATTTCCTATTCTATCTACATGATCAACAAGAAATAGATGTGACTCACTCTTATTGTCTAATGCTAGCTTGCAATAGTGCTGGCTGGATGGTGTCACCCTAATAACTTGGATATGAGCATACATCACTTTTTTTCTCCATGACAAGTTGGCACATTGTGGCAGCATTACATCTTGAATCTCTATCAGATCCTCATCACTATCAAGCTTCAAAAAAGCTAATCAGCCCTAAATTACCCTAATGCCTGGCTAGATAAAGAAAATATATCTTAGCCCACATATCAATGTAGTGTTCAAATGGCCAGTCCCGCATGTAGAGCTTCCGCATTGGAAACAATTTTCCAAAGATATTTGTCATCACAATGTCTGCTTTCCATTGAGAAAAAATGCAAAGGAGAAGAACATGATAATGCGTTGAGAGAAAAAAATACAAGAAACAACCTTGTGTTTCTTTCAGTTAGATTCACTGTTTGTTTCAGAGTTCAAGTAAAAAAGGTTACTCATGAAAAGAATAGCAGATTGTATAATTTATGATGTTGAAGTACATCCACACTTTCATACTTCGCATTTATACATTTTTATAAGTGCTTAAATTTATTCTCTAATATAATATCTGCAGTCAAAAAAGCTATATGTGTATTAATACTAAATTATAATAGTGCATTAGTATTTGCATCAATAGGTGCAAACATTGAAGAGATTGCAGTAGGTGGCCCTTATTATTTTAAAATACATGGACAAGTTTATTATAATATTGGTTTATTCACAGTTATATATTTTAGATACTGCTTAAGCAGCAGAAATAAGTATGGTAAATAAGTATTGAAATAATAAAATCAGCAATATGATTTGTGATTTTTCGAGAACATTTGCTTGTGCTTCATCAGCATTTCACTTAACAAGTTTTTGTCAACTCATCCATGATGTTTTGCATTTTATCTAACACTTATTTTGCTTTTACTTTTGATTGTTGCCTACTTGACGGTTTGTTTGCATGGTTGGTTGTGTAGAATTTATTGTCTTTATCCATCTTCCTCTTGCCACTTTTTATGCTTAGAAGCTTAATACATACATAGGTAAACTTCATGTTTATGTTAAGCATTAGTCCTTAATTCTTACCATCACATCTCACCATTGTGGAGTTATCATTCTCCATCTCTTAAAAAATTTGGAGAGGTATCGTTTGAATCAACCTAACTTCTTTTGAGCCATCCATCAAAACTCTTATTCAGTTTCTATATAATAGTTGTGCTAACAGTGCATATACACGTGACTTAGATAGAAAATAAAGAGATAGTTTGAATTCAAGTCTCGGCAATAATGAAGCTCCTACAAAGCACAGAACTCATATGCTCACATTTCACACACTTAAGCATATCCATCGCCACCTTTTGATCATCTCTCCAAGTCCTCGTGAACTTTACAGGCACTAAGCAGTCACTAAGAAGTGAATGACATTCTCTTGATGAACCTATCTGCATCTTGTATTAGTTTAGTTCTCTTGAGAAAGTCTGCCACAGTACGTGCTCGTGTGATAAGTCCACATTATCCACATTCTCATTATCATCAGGATCATACAAGAGTGGAAGTGCCTGGAAATTTAGAAGCAGAGAAAACATTGTTCAAGTTATTACTTTCTGATCATTCCCAGAGGAAATAAGTGAAGAGTTAGGCAGCACACTGAGTACAAGAGTCACCACATCTGTGATCCATACGCCGCAAATAGTTGAGAACCGTATGGAACTGTTTGCAGGACTTTCCCAGAGGCTGATTATTCAAAGCCAATGTTGTTGTTGTCCTTGTGTTCTCCACCACATCATATGCAGGAAAGACAAAGACAAATAGGGATCATCATAACAATCTGCTCGAGGCTACCCCACCATCTGGAGATGATTCCAGTGGAGTGGTTCTATAAAGCTTCTCGATCTAGGCCCCAAGAACATGTTATATTGAAATCCCTAGCAATGGCACTACCACAGAGAATGCTACCGCCCCAACTCCATGCTCAAGCCCTGGAAGAATGCGTGAAGCCCTATCTTCCGCCTGCTATGAGAGTTCTAAACAGCACGGGAGGGATTTTTTTTGGTGGGTTCCTCTTCGCAGTGAATGGATTCTCTTTAGTGAGTGTGCAGTTCCATGTGCTGATATCAGTAGCACTAAAGAGGAGGAAAATTCTGTACTGGGACAGCGAGCATAACTGCGAGTGTGCGCTCATATTTACATGATTCTGACTCTGCGCAAGCGTGGAATTTAAGTAAGCTTTTGCGAAAGTGACCGTGAGTGATATGGTGTAAGGTTTGTATTGCTTACTTGTTGCTTAGTGCTTCAACAGGAATACCGGAGGAGAAGAGACATCTTGCGACAGGCCAACTATAGGCTCCATGGTTCATGTGGAGTACACAGCCTGATTATGTAGAGGAGCTGTTGATATAAATGTAGAGAAGCAAGGTGACTTTGAGCTTGAACTGAGCAGTGGGCTTGTACTTGGCCTTCTCAACACATATGTTACTGTTATGTGTGTTGGTCAGAGTGCTCACTTAGAGCAAAGAGGGAAAGACATTTGCTATTTTTTGTAGCCAGTCAAGGGTAGGAGACACCTTATATAAAATGTAGTATTACAACACAAATACAATTGAATCTGGCACCACTTCACTTAATTTGTCCTCAGACATGTGATGCTGATAGTAATTGGATTTGTACAGCACCGTGTCCCTGTAGAGAAACGCATGGTCATCATTACCACTTCTAGAGCTGCTGCTCTGGATCACTGCCACCACGTTGAAGCTCACCTTGCCACTCAGAAATGACTCCAAAGTGATAGAGCAAACCAGGACCTCATCAATCTCTGCTGCTCCTGGGTGATGACGGACCCTGTAAGATCTTCATCCCTGTCCCTTGTGAGATCTTCGTCCCTGTCCCTCGCACTGCCCTTCTCACCTGGCCGCTACGTACATGTGACTGATCCCAAACTGGTGGAGGATTCTCATGGCCTTGAGATCTTCTCACTGGTGATGCTGCTGCTGCTACTGCTGTAATTCCGACTGCAAATCTCCTCTCTCTCTCCAGCCACTGCTGTCGTTGATCAGATAGCGATATGTAGTGGTGCTTAAATTTTGTATCCTGGATCCACACGACGTGATAGCAAAGAGCAAGACTTACCTGTAGCATTAAGTCGACTCTACCATTGGGACTTCTAGATAGCCTTTCTGTCACCATACTGCCGTAAAAAACTGTAACAAAACAATACCCCAACCGAAGAACTTCCTCTAGCTTTGATAGCAAAACTTACAAAGCACTATGTTTACCTGTATCCCAAGATATTCACTGACTTTCTCCAAAAAGAATAGATATCAGGTTCCACTCTGTAATCAAGATGAAAGGATAAATGTAAACACTGCTAACACGGCAGTATATTGATACCTGTAAGCGACATCATTTGCCTGCATGCTGGCTTTTTTTCTTCAATGCCTTCATCTTCCCAGTACTCCTGACCTGTTCTTTTGCAAACACATTCAATTTACCATGGGCTGGTAGTGGGAATTGCAAGAGGTATTGGTATGTAACATCATCATCTAATCTGGGAATTAGTGCTGTTGTTGCCATGGTTAAGGGACCTATTTGCCCTGAATTCAAGAGGCATGACAAACCTTCCTCTTGCTATAACAGTTCTTTGGCAATCAACATTAAGAAAGCTAAGGCAATGATCAGGTAGGCAGTTTTTCTTTGAGGTTAATAGTAAATGGATTGATCCATGAAGTGTGCAATGGGTGGCGATGGTGATGGGATGACCAGGGTCTAGCACCACTTACCTCTATTCAATGTCTCTCTTGCATTCTTCTTGATGCCCATACCCAAGAATCAGTAGCATGAGTTCAACATAAAATAGTTAAATTGACATTCTTTCAGCAGGCAAAGCCCTCAATGGTGATTAGAGCTTAATTTTCCATTTCTTATGTAGAGTGTTATGCATGTCCCATCATCATGAAGCTATTATCTACAAGTTTCTCAAGTTATATTTTCATCCAGCCCAACTTGGGCTCCAGATGTTTTCCTTTGGAGGCTGCATCTCCTCTGGGATTCATAGCAGTCTTGAAGCTCTCTGATGATTCTGGGACTTCAAATGGAAGGCAAGCACTGCCTTGGCCACTGTCACTGTCTATTATACATGATGACCAGTTTCAGAGACTATGGCTAAGTTTCTGGACATGAGATGTAGGAGAAGTTCCTAAGTGGTGATAATTGAAAATGTGGTCACTGGTACAGAAGTGACTGAAAAGCTGAAAAGAAGTAAACTCTGACCAACAGGCTATATGTAATGATTCTTGTGCACATAACGCATTTCAGCTTCTAAAGATGGTGATTTTCTTTTATGCACGTAAGAATGTTGCTTACAAACGATGAACTTGTAGCTTCTTGAATTCTTCTTTTATAATTTAAGTGTATTATTTGAGTGTGAGGTTGAGGAAGGCCGACAAAGTTTCTGGTTGGTGTCTCAGCATTTATTTTAATAGCTTCATTCATTCCATGTAATTTTTTTTTTGCGTTTTTGTGTATGCCCAAACACAAATGGTTCAGGTGATAAGTTTCCATGATATGGAATAAATTTTAAGTTTGTCTTGTAGAAATCTCACATCACTTTATGTTCCATGTGACAGTTTTGATTGCTGTTGGCATGGAGGCTCAATGCTTTGCTTAGCCGGATACAGCTCCACACGTGATGAAGTACGCTCCAAAGCTGTCCTCGGATTTTCAGGACCAGGTCTGGACCTCGCTTTGTGATCTGGTACGTTTGTTTGCAAGCAAAAATCAGGTTTGTATGCAAACAATAATTTATCGAATCCACAACTATTTTCTTTGGCATTATTTGTGAGTCTCAGTACCTCCAATCACATCATTTTTGACAATGTGGAAGCATCTAAAAGCAAAATAAAAAACGTTTATCCAGTTTAGGAAAGACAAAATCATAAGAAAAGAAGAGGTGGCTAACCTGGTCTGCAGTGTAATCACCATTGTGTCACAGAAGTACAATTAAAGTGTAATCGTCCATTGTGTCCCAACTGTAGGAGTACAATTGACGACTCAAGCGTGAGAAAAACCAGTTGATTACAGCCTCAATGCATCAAAGTAAACAATCTGAAAGAATTATCAAATTAGGAATACATGCACACAAAGACTCATCTCTCACATTCACATCAATTGGGAGTGCCATCGCTCTCAATTCCATCCAAATAGCAATCTTCACATACTTCCTCCTTTGTTGAATCAACAGTCTTGAAAGCTCCAGGACTACAAGTTCTCTGGAAAAGAATACTAAGATCGCCAAGAAGAACACATTATGTTACCAAGAGTCAGAAGAAGAAACCACGAGGGACTACATGAAAAAACCAGTCCACAACTCCAGTCTGCAATTCGTAGAACTGCTCAAGTTTTCTTCCTTGGACATTGTGCCTTAAAATGTCGTGCTCTTGGCTATGGCAAGCACTGACCCCATTTGAGGTGTTTGACAAGATGCCCTGAGCATGGTACTGCAGCGGATGCTGATGGATTGGATGGATCTGCGCCAGGGCAATGGTAAGAGTAAGGGCGTAGCCACCAGGATCCTCTGGGGCTCAAGAGCAAATCCCTGCAAATTGTGGTGACTACTGGCAGCCATCTGCTGGACAAGCTGCAATGCTGCTGGGAGAAAATATGATCAACTCAAGAACATGAAAAGAGGGATTCGTTTTATCAATGCTGCAATACTTTCTGGGAAGAGATCTCAACAATCAACAGAGCTTGTGCACAACATATCACAAAACCAAACCGGGATGCTGAGTAAAAAATGCGTACCTTATGGCCGAAAACATGCCAAGCTTTCACTGCTGGGCTCGATACATAAGGAAAGATAAAATACCAGCCCAGAAAAAGAGAATTGCTTATACCAGGATAAAAAATAAACAAGGTCGGGCCCTGAATCAATCCAGGGCACATGATTCCAAAGGAGAGAGAGAAAGAGAGCCTTCCTGCTACCAACGCTCGTCGCTTTCCTCCCTGCCCTAAAAGCTATTTGAAATTTTTTATGATCCCAAAAGTCACGACTCTCCATTGTTTAATGTCAGCCGTTAGATTTTGGCATATGCCCAGAATAAGTGTCGCCAGTATATGCTATTATTATACAGGCTCTTTCATTTAAATATATGAGTATGACTAGCAGGGAACCCAGCTCCGCTGGGATAGTTAGATGCTAATTCTAAAAAGAGAATAATTTATTAAAACTTGCTTAGGTTCAATATGTAACAAGCACTTGGTTTATTTAGTTTTTACTTAGTGATTGCAACCAAACACTATTTCTTAAATGGTTTACTGGAATAGAATAATACAAGCTTGGACTCAAATCTTAAAAGAATTATTCAACACATGAAAAGGTGGCTTAATCATATTCCTCAATTTGGTATATTATTTGGGCATTCTAGATCAGGTTCATCACCTTCTATAAGCTCATTGGGGTTGAGCAATAGACTACAAAGCATTTTCCATCTCAAGGCATTTTTAATTTATACCCATGTGAATAAGGAGTAGTTCCCTTAGGGTGGGGTTCCATGCTCCACCCACCTGGAAATTTCTCCTCACCCCTCCCCTCCAAAAAAAACTTTCCCCTCCTTTGTTTTTTAATGGTTACATTACATGTAACCCTCTTTTTTATATGCCACATAAGGCTGCTTCTTTTTTTCCACATCATAATGGATTAGGGTGCCATTTTTTTTTACCCTAAATTGAGTGTATAGCATGCCATAGCTTGGCAATTCTTCTTTGGCAATCATTTCCCATGTTGTAGAAATTGTGATGAGGTACTTAAATTTGGTAGAGTTGTTCTTTCTAGAGGAGGACATGATCTTAGTTCCAGTTTCAAGAAAGCTTTTGTTCATTCGAATGGTGGAGGAAGCAATTGCTATAGTGCTTTCTATGCCATGTCCTACTGCAACTTCATTTATTGAAAAAGTGATCACTAAAAAGGAGCTCCTAGGGCTATTGATCAGTGTGGATTACATCAAGCCAAGAAGTCTCCACTAGTGGTATCAAACAGAGTTTTAGGTTCTCTATATAAATCCACAAAGATTCAGAGAAGTTTTTTAGTATCTACATTCACTTTTCTTTGTGACGAGCTTGCTCGAAAATTGGCTAGGAGGCCTCCTCCAGGTTTGGCAAAAATACCAAAGTAGCATTTAGCTATTTCAAAGCATATTGCTTTGAAATGCTTGGCATTCGGGGACACATGGAAAATAATTGGTGATGCATTTAGAGTGGCTTCATGCACTCAAGCTTGTCTATGCTGATTCAGGTATTCATTGTTTGAGCAAGAAGGACTAATGATCCATTGGCAGATGAGGAGGGAATAAATGAAGTTATAGCATGCTTTTAGAGATCGCATGGATTCCCAAATTGTTGTGGTGCAATGGATTGCACTCATATGGCAATCGAGCTCCGAGGATCAGAAGATGCAATAGATTGGTATGCTAGGGAAAAAAGTACTACTCAATGGTAGTTCAAGTTGTGGTAGACAGTAAGACTTCATTCCTTTACATAACAATAAGGATAGTAGGTAGTGTTCCAGATAGACAAGTTTGGAATTCTAGTGGTTTGAAGAAGGCATAGATAGAGAAGAAGTGTTTATGTGGTCCAGTGTACCATACAGAGTTTGGGGACATTCCATTGTATATCATTGCTGACAGAGGATAAGAGTGTGCTTTACTGGTTTTGGTCTTATATCCAAACAAGTTTCATGGCAAAGAGCAATACAACTTTTTTCATTCTTCTATGAGGATTGTTGTCAAGCAATCTTTTGGAATTTTAAAGAGGCAATGGAAATTGCTTGGTTAGAAGGGATTTAGAGGACATCTAGGCATCCTTGCGAACAACATCATGTCTTGCTGTGTGCTGCATACCTTGATGATCACAAGGAATGACAGGTTCATGGAAAATTTTGACCCTAATAGATCTAACTACAATGCAGACTACCTTCCACAGATTTTATTGTGAGAATGAAGTGGTCAGTTATATGGATCTCCAAAAAGTTTTAATGCCACATTAAACTCTCAAGGGCATTCATATATAAGCTAAACACAGTGGACATCCTTATTTAATGCAAATAGTGCATTCAATCTATTTAACTCCTTGATAGTCTGCAAGAATAATGACATATATTTATTCAATGACAACTAATGGTGTGTTAATTTGTTGTAGCTATTGAAATAATTTATCATGGGAAACTATGTTGACTAAGTTTTATATATCAAGACAATCCCCTATACCATATTTTTGAATTGTTTATGAAGTTGTGAGTTTCATTGCTACAGCTATCATGTGCCATTCTGTTTTTTAAATGCTATTAGAAAAGGGAGGGATTCCTTTGACTTCAAAAAGTGCTAGCAACTATGCTAAGTTGGTACTTGAACTTATATAAAACACCTGTTGTTATAGGATAAAATGTGATGAGCACATAGTGCATTAGGAAGTCATTATTTGTTACTGAATATTTGTTTCACTCCTCTCTAAGAAGTAACACTTGTCCCATCAATTACACCCTTTTACTCTTTATAGTTGCAAATCTAAAAGAATGCCCTCTTGTGCCAATGATTCCTTCTTCCAATTAATACATAATATTAGCAGCACACTTGTGAGATATGTTTACCCTCTATCATAGGTTCACTTTAGTAAAAAAGAATACCTTTCCAAAGTAGTTTATCAACTATTAAGCTTAATTCCAGCAAGTAAAGCCAAATTGAAAAACTGTTACCAAGAATATATATTTTGAAATAGGGGCTATATTAAAGTAAAGTAAGGGAACTTCATATGAGAAAAATATCCTTGAGAAAAAAAAAACTGTAAGTGTTTGAGTTTTGATTTCTTATTTAGCCATCACTCAAGTTAGTGACATGACTTCCTAGATGATATCTTCTTCAAAACCCTATCATGCAAATATGTTAACCTAGTAAATCCTATGGGACTTTCTTGTGGATTTCTTTTGTTTCCGAGGTCAAACAGTAGGAACATCAAGAATACACTTCAAAAATGAGACTTCTTCAAAAGAGCATATAATTTTTACCACAACTTACTAATGATCCATCCAAGCTAATAATTTGAAACATATGTTATTCATTTTTATTCATATTTTGGGTTTTTCTTTTATATATGTTCTTTTATTAAAAGTGACTAATTTATTTTCATGAAACATTAAACCATAATTAAATCTATCCATAAGTTAAATTATTATAATCGTGTAGATTAATTTATAGTTGTAATCCATAATATAAAATTGTAAGTTTCAAGCTGATTAATTTAACTTTTAAATCACTTGTAAAATTTCTATTAGATAAATAAAGCTAAATAATATAATGCAGAAGATAATAAAATATTGTTTTTTATTCTTTGAATATACTCTTACTGAAAATTCACCTAAACTCATAATTATTTTTTATTTTTTTAAATATTTATTTTCAGATAAGACTATTTGATTTTGGTTTGATTTTTTATTGATTCAGTATATATAAAAATAGTTTAATTTACTCTTAAATATATCTTCTTTCTTTACAAATCCACAATAATAGTAGAATATGTTCTTATGAATATTTTAATATAATATAATTTTTATCAAACTCATTAGTGTAATGTTATAATTTATAATTTTATGTTATTCTTTCAGCTAATAACTATTGTTTTATTTTATTTTAAATCTTCATATAACTAAGATATAATCAAGAAATGGATTTGATCTTTCAATATGTATGAGATAGCTTATACCATATTAAATACCATGTTATTAATGAGACATGAATGCATAATTTTATTATAAAGCATTAGTACAGGTTTGTCTTAAAACTTTACATGAGCTTTATTTTTTGTTTTAATTTTGTATTATATCAACCCATACATAGGCATAAGGAAAATATCGTGTTAGTTCAAATGGTAATTAAGTATTTTATAAAAAACGTTAATGTTTTCGAAATAGAGTAAAATTATATGTCACATTTGTGAGAAAAATACAACTCAGCTAGTAAAGATAGAAAATCTATTTTATTAAATATTTATATTAGATATTTTTTAAAAAATATTAATACATGTGTAAAACCTTTCTAACCAGAATATAAGTTATTAATAGATCGAGTGTATGTAACACATTTTATAATTTATAATATATAAGATAACTACTACAAAAATTAAATGATGAAGAGAAAAAATATTTGAGAAAGAAAAACTTAGAATAAGAAGAAAGAAATTTAATAGAAATAAAATTTTATATATTAAAAAGACTGGTCTATATGAAATTCTCATGAAAAGTGATTTAGGTTAAAAATTAGTAGAGCAACTTTAAAATTAAATATCTAGATTGTAACCCTTAAAGTTAAAAATTATAAACTACAGTTCATTAGGATTATATTTAGGTAATATCATGCTAGAAGTTATAATTTTAATATTTCTAAGGAACTTTGAAAATTTTAAAAATATTCTGCAAGATTGTGTCTTACCAAAGGATTTCAAATCATATATAGCTAAAAATCTTGGAAAGTTTAATTTAAATATAAAATTACTATTAGATTATTTAAAAATGCTTACTATTCAACAATTATCTAAAGGAGAACACTATTATAAACAAACTTAGATTAAAAGAAATATTAATAATTTTATTATAAACTTCTATTTAGCACATTCATATTTATATAATTATATTTTTTTAGTACTATATTTAATATAATATAATAATATTCTCAAAAGATATTAAAATTGAAATTGTGAGGGCCCAAGTGTATGGCTATGATGCCGTATACTAATATTAGCGTAGTGGGATTTTGGTAGATGTCGGATTGGTTTCAATCTGGACCACTCACTTTTGGGCTAATTCATATGCACATTTCTGTATTCCCTTTCCATATTCCAAGCACTCACAAAGTTTATTTTAATTTTATTTTATTTTAAAATAATATGTATTGTTGTTTCAACATTATCATTTGTGAATAAAGTTTCAAATTCTTCATTCTCTTAAATTTTATTGTTGGTATGTTCATTATAAAGAACATAAAAATAAATATATAAACTTAGATCTAACATATTACAATATACAAGAATAATATAATGACATTTTTACTTTTTAAAGTATAACATAATATAATTATTAACATATAATATATACTTTAAAGTATTTCTTAAATAAATTTCTTTAAAAAACTTACAATTCACATATATAGCTTTGATTTATATTAATTTTAAGTGTGATATTTGTTGAGGATTTTTATGAGTGAGAATAATTTTCTTAAGTCTTCAAGAGGAGAGTTTTCTACAAAAATAATGATATTTTTGAGATGTTCTTAAGAATTGCATGTTTGGAATATAAACATCTCCAAAGATTTCTCTAAATAGCAAAATACAATACATCTTTATGAATATCTCCTTGTGTCATTTTGACCTTGTAAGCATTTGTTTGTAGTTAAGCAAAGCCACAAAGGTGTAAACAACCGAAGAGAACGACTCGAGAAACGATCCATAGGGTTCAAATATAGAGGGAAAGGGCCCATGAACATCCTTTTCCAATTGGTTAAGGGTCTTGGGATATTTGGGGTTAAGCGTCATTGGGTTTGAATAGTACTGAGCTGGGTGACCTCTCGGGAAGTCCAAATTCAAGACTTTACATTTGGTATCAGAGGGGTCTCGGGTCCGACTCTGTTGGTTGGGTAAGGGAATCACACCACAAGTTGATTGATATCTAGCTGGTCCAGTTTGCTCTTGCTAGGCTCGACTCGAGGGGTAGGGTGTCAAGAGAGCAGGGCTCTTGGGAGAGCTGTGGCTCTCAGCTTCCGTTCATGAGGGCGTGAATTTGCAAGGAAGCATGGTGGATTGTAAACAACTGAAGAGAACGACTCGAGAAACGATCCATAGAGTTCAAATATAGAGGGAAAGGGCCCATGAACAAAAGTGCACCCCCTTTTCTAATTGGTTAAGGGTCTTGGGATATTTAGGGTTAAATGTCCTTGGGTTTGAATAGTACTAGGCTAGGTGACCTCCCAGAAAGTCCAAACTCAGGCAGCTTCTATTTAAATATTTATTAGAGCAAGAAAATATCATGCTACACCTTACAGTTTCTCATTCCCTAGACATTCCTCAAATGCTGCTCGTAGAATTCTAGAAGTTGTAACTTGACTACCATAAAACATCAATAAAGCAGTGAAAAAGTACCATTCATGTTTTAAAAGTTTTTTTCTGTTATTGAAAGATATCCAGAGGAGGTTAACACTTTAGAGCCTTACAAGCACCTTATAAATTTCCCTTAAAGAGATGATGTGCAGTTCTATGGTTATTTAAGAATACCTGCCAGTTTGCATCTGTCTTGAACATGTCTTCGTTAGGTCCATTGGAGCAAAGGGTAAACATAAATGCAGAGCTTTCATAAATAGCATTTCCTTCCAAATACAGAAGTGACAGGGATGAATTAGAATAATGGAGGCATGAGAATACATAGGATATCATCTTGTATGAAGTACAATTCAGTAGAATACTTTTTCTTTTATAATTACAGAAGTTTGAAACTTTTACAGAATAGTCTGGATGTGACCTAAAGAAGAAAGATTGTATGAAGGAAAGTTTGTATGAAATTGTAAATGTTTATCTTCACTTTCTCGAGCACATCAGGATTTTGCTTTAGAAAACCATCAGCCATCGAGTTGTGACCAGCGTTTATGTACATGTTGAGCATGTCTATGATTTCAGCACTTCCAGAGACTCTCCTTTGTCATCCAGCTCATCCATGAGCAACAAAAGAATGCTTGTTTCCTGTGTCTTTCTAGAAGCTCTTCGCTGGTTGATCAGGTCCTGGATAAGCTTGATGACCTTACACCTGGCCTGAGAATGGGAAAACATCACATAACTATGTAAGACAATGCATATGGCTTGGACCTTCAAGGCTTTGTTGTAGGCAGTGTTGGGGAAGTTGATGGGGAAAGCCTGAATGCCTTGGTTGACAATGTAGTACAAGGAGAAAATCTCATCCACATCGAGACTGGAGTCTTTCCTATATAAAATGTAGAGGACAGTTAGATACGTGAACTGTCATATCAGAAAAAACCAGTATCAACGAGAAAATAAGACAGACAGGAAGTAAACATCACTTACCCTTCTCATCTCGGTAAGAAGAACAATCTTATGCTCCGTAGGCCACCTTGCAAGGCATGCTGTTGTAGGGGCACGTACTGCTTAAGAGCTTTGGGATTGTTCACAGTGACTCAGTAAGCTTCTGGAGCTTCAAGTAGCTCTCTTCAGTTAATCTCGCAAACAGATTTCGTCCAATGAGCACAACAGCGCTCTTTGGCCATCCTGTCTCAAAGCTGTCTTTGGAGAGCACGAATTTGCATGCCTGTGGCAACCAGGACGGTGGGCTGCTAGAACAGAAATGCCTTGTAAAACCCACTCGATTATACCTGAAACCAAGAAGTGACCCATGAAAGAGTATGGTAATCCAGACTTGAAGGCTCTGAGAAAAGCAGCCATGTTGATAAAGACGGGCATCCAAGCGGACCCGGTGGAAGTGGAGGCTGTCCCGGCTTTAGCACCGGCTCATAGTACCACTTGTGTAAAAATCTCGAGAATGTCGGCAAAGCAGTCACTGCCATGTTGCTTTCCAGTGATAGAGGAGGAAGAACCCCATAATGGTACAGCGTTGGCACTCAACTATGGCGTCTGATTAATTGAGCAGCCAGTCACGTTCATATTAGTGGCTCCAGTGACGATAACTCGAGAGCACCACTGCTGTATTGGCAGTGCACTCCTCGTTGGGAAATTTCGGATATTTTGATCGGCTCCAAAACTGTAAACACAAAATTTCAGGATTGTATCCCCACTGCAAGAATATGGCAACCATAAATTCTCTGCCTTTCATTATTAGAGCTCAACACTGAATCTCAGGAGTTTCCAATCAAAAGAACCAAAATAAATAAATCCCAGCCTTTTTGCCACTCCTGGGAATAAGAAGGGAGATCTGCAATAGGAAAACCAGGCTGTAAAACACACAAGCACCTCCAAAAGCTCATTCATTGCAAATAAGAACAACTACTTTTTCTAGAATTCGACATATTCTACTTTACCATAAATTACCTGGACATAGTGTCATGAGTTTAAGGTTGATTAAACCTGCAATCCTTACTATTATGTGCTGAGATTACTTCATTTTCACATTTTTACATCTTCATTCTCCGATCCATCTTTTCTCCTACAGAAACATCAAACATCAGTAAGTGATCCACATCAATGAGAAAGAAAAGTGCCACAAAGATATCAGAGTCAATAACAATAAAAAGAATAGTTGTATTGATTGTGAGCCATTAGCTTGAATGCCACAGCAGTTTGTAAAAATAATCACAAGACTGGATGTGTAGTTTACAATGGCACAAAAGGGAAGAGACATCTCTTACCTCACTCATTTGATCGAGAAAAACATGACTTGTCATCTTTCTCTCTGAAACATACACAAAGTGAGCAAATGAAAGGAGTTGAGAATGTAAAGGCACACATACCTGGTGAGCTCGATGACACAGCAAAAGTGTCCATGCCAACATCAATCCTAGAGGCCCCACCTCGATCAGGCTGCTTGCATTATAGAATTGCTGTTGGATCATCGCTGCCATCTTCACTCGGACTGGGACTCAGCTCAAAAGTAATGATGTTTGTCGAGATAAATGCTACTTTCTTCATGAATGACAAATATCATTGGTGTTATTCAGACTGAGAAGGACCGTCTCCATTATAAAGCCACACTAATAAAAAAGAGCATTAGTGAAAGCAATGGAAAACATGAGAGCAATACCAAGAGGAAGCAAGAACGAATGTTGGAGTTCTGTACTTGTGTTTGCAAGTGAATCCAAGCGTTCCCTTGCTGGCCTGGCATACTCACAAGAGGAGGACAACAAAAGGCCTCGTCCAGTAGTTTTATCATTGGCGCCGCCAAGGTTTCACTGCCACTAAGGCCAGCAAGCCCAATTTCCGTCCAGCTCTCGCCTAAAGAGATTGCAGGATTTTGCAACTTCTACCACATTCTGTTCATCATTTGGTTTTACTGTTACTTTGAAAGATTGAATCAGCAACTCACCACAGCTGAGAACAGTTTGAACCAGCTACGTTCTGGCACATAAGAAAATTGGTATGCTATTCAGATGGAATCACGTCAAGGATTGAGCAACTGAAACTAAGCTTTTCACCAAGGCAAGAACAAATACAAAATGAAATAAAATTACCAGTCCTTCCCCCTGGGTCAAGCAGATAAATTCTAATTGCTGACCCACTGCATCGGCCAGTGCCGGGTGCTTCCTGGCCTGAGTGGCATGAGACAAGATCAGATCACCCGAAAGAACACAAAACCTGAGGAGTTACCTGCTAATTTCCAGAGCTTTCTCATGGAACCCAAGGAGAGCCTCTTCCTGCAATAGTCCACTTTCTTTTTTTATTGAAACGACCAAGGAAACAAACAGCCTGTCAAACACACTTGAGGAGAGTTACTTACCTCCTAAACCTGATCAGCTGCTGATGGTGAACGTATCACCTGGCTCTTTTCAAACTTGGCATATGCAACTCACTGTCCTTGGCAAATAAAAAGGTTCTGCAGGATGCTCGTCAGTGCTCTGGTATGGAGTGCTGAGCTTGTTGACCACATGCAAACCAGCCAGTTCTCGCCTCTCTAGGATGTTCCTTTTGACAGAAGAATAGTACACAATGGCCAGCTCAATCCAGGGCATTGGAATTTGAAGACATCGCACAAGAACAAACAATGGAGGCTGAAGTGGAATCCAGAAAAGCTTACCTTCCATATACCAACTTATAGCATGGAAGGAGAGTCCTGCAGCCAAGTTGTGAGAGAGAGAGAGAGAGAGAGAGAGAGAGAGAGAGAGAGAGCGAGCGAGCGAGCTTGCAGCTCACAATCTGCCCTAAAAATTTCCTTGATTTGGAACGTCATTAAAATCACATTGAAGCGTTGCCACCCCTTTGGCACTTGATCTATGCCGTCTATTTGAAGTTTTTGAATTTGAACTGTATAAATAATATTCTAAAAATGGAATAAAAGACGCCGGATGCCATATGCCAATAGCACGTTTAAATAAGGGAGTACTAGCAAAAGTCCCAGCTACGCTGGGAGCATTGTGTTTATTTCTGATATTTTAATAATTTCAAAGAGTGTAATTTTTAACATAATCATAATTATAAGATATATAGTTAAACATAACATAATATTTATATTAAAAATATCTTCAACAATTGACTCCATTACCAACAAACATCATAACATAATAAATATAACTCAGTACATTATATCATATTTAAAATTCTGATTGTTGACTGAAGTCTTGGATATTCTATAAATGGAATTTCTCACTGTGGGATCCAATGCTCAGATGAGTCATTTTTTATTAACTAATTTTATCTTTTATTTGAAATCTCTATATAAGTGATAAAAATCTTATTATTTCATGATTTATTAAACTATATAATTTCTCCTCTTAATAAAGTATGTGTTACTTAGGTACACTCAATTATAATGATGTTAAAAATATATTTAATATATATTTAAAAACTCACCTAAAGTGCATACATCTTTTAAATTTAAAAAATATAAACATTGTTATGGAGTTTCTCTTTTCATCATTTCAGACTGAAAGTTCTGGAATTGCATAACAATAAGTGAAAGACGTTAGCTTTATGTGTTATATTTTCTTTTATAAAATTATAATATTTTACATATTTATCATTGATGTTCCTTTTTTACCTAATATTTATATTCATGCATTTTGAGAGTAATATCTAAAATAGAAAGTATTCTATTATATATCATAAACATTATTTCTGTAGTTGTTTTTATAAATCTGAAATAAGATTATTATCTCCCTATATTCATGTATTTATATTTATAATTAAGGCTTTATAGCACTGTTATGAATGCTGAAATTTTATGATGATAAATGAATGGTTATGCTAGAACTATAATATATCAGAAAATTCATGAATGGTATATAGAAAGGTTTAATATAATATA
>NW_003314459.1:6845-8238 GCF_000143415.4 Selaginella moellendorffii | reverse complement strand
GTTTTTCCATCTTACCAAGATAATGTTGCTCACATTTTCCATTTTCATTCTCTGACATTAAACCCATGTATTTCTTTCGTCTCACTGCCCTACAAGCAGTGGTTGCAGGAATACAGGAAATCGTGTGACAGAATTTACCAGTTGACATGACTTCTCCAGTTTCACATATTCTGCAAGCATTGTTTTTGCCAATATTAGTTTCCAAACAAATTTCCACATTAGTGGTAAAAGGTATGAGTTCTTGATTTCAAGTAGCATTTGCTACAATTACATCCCCTTCTAAAATGGCATCCACAGTTTTCCGCTTTCTTTTGCCGCCCATTTTCAGCTAGTTATTTCAATTTGTATAATAGGCTAGTAGATTTCAGCAAAGTAGAATAGCTTTGGTAGGTGTTAGTTCTGTTTAGAACGTCATGCAACGATGCAGCTTCTTATCAATAAGTCTTTTTGTTTTTTTTTCTGTTTTGTATTCAAGCAAACATAGCAATAGCACAATAGAATGAGATTCTTGTATGTGCAGGTCACTCTTCTGAACATTTTTCTGCCTGCACGCTTCCTTTTGAATGTCTAAAGCGTTTTTTAGGATCGTGATCTGGAACGACATATACACATTTTTGTTTTTTACCTAAAACCTTTACGAGAGAGAGCAAAAGACTAAATAAAATCAAACATAGAAATCATTTATATGCCCTGGGTTAATGTACACTGAAGCAAACCAAGCTCATGGCTTCAAAGTTGTGTCTATTAACACATACATACACAACAGTTTATTTAATACTGTCTTATTCCTTCAGAAATGGCTTTTTTAAAAACAGTTCATGGCTTTGTCTGTAAGAAAGTCGAGTCGGCTGCCATGTAGAGCTCCAATCCTTGTTCTCCACCACCTTAGCTGCCATGTACTACGCTGTGGTGATATCTCCTAAAGGTGCTGATCACCACTTTGTCACGCATGTTTAGTTTGGAAAGATTGTTGTCGAGCTTGAGATCCTGGTGTAAACGAACGTGATCACTCGAGGAAAATGCCCGTGCCCTGTCCAAAAGGACACTCTCCTGGCGTTAGAGAATAACTGAGGATCAAACGAAACATACCTTGCCATGTAAGATTGCACTGCCTGAGCAAAGCCAGGCTTGTACGAGAAGAGCAGCCCACAGAAGAGTTTCCCACCGATGGAGGCTTCTAGCATGTATCCATAGTTGAATACGTCACTTTCTCTGGCCTTGAACATCTTCTCGCCTAGCGGCTGAACGTGAGCTTGAAACTCTGTAGCATGAGTTTGACAGGGAAAAATTGGAGAGGTCCAAGGTTTTCCGCAGATATTTCCGTGAGATGAAACCAAGCTCTTGTCCGCATCCCCGTTGCTTGTCTAGCACGAATGGCGTGGCACAATACTCA
>NW_003314459.1:4338-5336 GCF_000143415.4 Selaginella moellendorffii | reverse complement strand
AGCCGTTAGATTTTGGCATATGCCCAGAATAAGTGTTGCCAGTATATGCTATTATATATACCGGCTCTTTCATTTAAATATATGAGTATGACTAGCAAAAGTCCCAGCTACGCTGGGAGCATCATGTTTATTCTTAAGGTTTTAGTATTTCAAAAAGTTGAAATCATAATTATAATTTTAATATAATCATAATTATAACATACATAGTTAACATAACATAATATAATATTTATATTCAAAATCCATTTTAAAAATATAACATAATAAATAATATAATAAATTTAACTTATAACATAATATAACATTTAAAACTCTAAGTGCTGCATGATCTATAAATAGAATTTTTTACTGTGGGATTCCATGGCCAGATGAGTCAATTAAATATTGAGGCTTGGTAACTATTTTATTTATTTAAAATCTCCATATAATTGATCTACAATTTTTCCTCTTGGAAAAATTTGTTTCTTAAGTACACTAAAATATAATGATTTCAAAAATAAAGATTTTAAACTCACTTAAACTATATACATCTTATAAAATTAAAAAATATAACCATTTTTATTGAGTTTTATTTTTCATCTCTTTAGACTGAAAGTTTTGGAATTGCATGATACTAAGTGATAGAAATTACCTTTATGTGTTATATTTTTTTAGAAAAAATTCAAAATTTTACATATTTATCTTTGATATTCCCTTATTCCTAATACTTATATTCTTACATTTTGAGAGTAATATTTAATATTAGAAGTATTCTACTTTATATCATTAGCATTATTTCTGTATGTGTTTTTTAATAGAGAGAATGCTAATGTAAAATAAGTTATTATCTCTCTATTTTCATGGATTTATATTTAAAATTAAGGCTTTATTACAATATTATAAAGGATGAAATTTTATAATGATAAATGAATGGCAAGGTTTTACTCTATACTGAGGTAATAATGATATATAAAAATTTTCTTTATTCTAAAAATATAATATACCAGAAAATTCATAAA
>NW_003314459.1:1778-4224 GCF_000143415.4 Selaginella moellendorffii | reverse complement strand
CATGTATAATTACAATGTAATAAAAAATGTTAGAAAATATATGATATTACATAAATCTTAGACTACATCTGAGCCAATTGAAATCTCAATATGTTTAATCATTGATGATTGTATTAATAGTCATATAAATTAGTATAATACTTTTTTTGATAATATGAAAAAAGAGAAATCTCAGTCTTAGAAGTGAAGCTGGGAGTGTCATATACATTTGAGTTGTTTAGTAATTTGGAAAAGTTCCTTATTCGGCTTTTCATTTCTATTGTTTCTTTATATTTGAAAAGTTAAGAAACATATATATAAGATATTCAAGCATGAGATTTAATAGGTTGTATGTTAAAAGTTTTGAAAGTGAAGGTATGGCAAAGCACACTTGATTGTAAGAAGAACTTGAGCCTTTTCTGTACCATGATATTTTAATACATATTCTGTAATAATATTAACCATGAAGGAAATTTCATTGGTATTCATTGGTATTCACCAATGGCACATCAAGATTGCAAACATCTATCACTTTGGTTCAGTGCTATTATCTTGAATCACTGACACAACTTTACAATTTCTTGAGATTGCCCAGATGTTCTTCTAGCAGCTTGTTGAGCAGAGCATTAGCTTGTAGTTATCTGCTTGAGAAGTGTTCACCACGTTGAGCCAATGTCCACATGTTATTGCCTCAACAATCCATACATGTTGGGCTTGTAGAATTGTTTGAAGTGTACAAAGCAGTGTCGCCCATGCAATGCAATTATATTCATCTCTTTCCAAGACAAATCTTGTGCTAATAAAACAAATGTTGATCTGAAGAAGCAACCACTATCTTTCATAATTATTTTATTGTCATTGCTGAAGGGTAGGATAAAATCAGCAATGGTAGAGGATCCTATTGATCATCCACTGGATTGCGTATCTTGGATATTGGATGCAACCCCATATAAGCACCACCCACTACATAGAGTTGGCCATCCATAACCACATATGCATACAACTTTCAAGGACACAACATTGATGCCAAAGAACTCCATTGATTCATGTGTAGATCAATATAGAACTTTCTGTCAAGAGCTTGTCACACAAATTCTCCTATGTACTATAATCATCCACACTTCCTTGGCACTTCTAGGATTGAATGATCAAGACATTTTTCCCATGTTTGAGAAACACTGTTACCACCAGTACACCTTTAATCAATCCTTATACAGAACAATTGTCATGAAACTTGGCACTGGAGACAAGATTCCTCCACACTCTGTTCATTTTATGCATTTGCCCGTGGGTTGATAATGGCACTCAGGCACCAGTACCCAGCATCATCATCTAATATAGGAATTAGTGTTGTTGTTGCCATGGTTGAGGGACCTATTTGCCCTGAATTCAAGAGGCAGACTGTTCATCTCATCACCATCACCACCCATTATTATGGATCATTCCATGTACTATTAACCTCAAAGAAAAGCTACCTACCTGATCATTGCCCTAGCTTTCTTGACATTGATTTGCTCCTGGCCATGACATTCTTGCTATAGCAATTCTCTAACATTGCCTACCTCTATTCAATGTATCTCTCACATTCTCCTTGATGCCCATACCCAAGAATCAATAGGGCAAGTTCAACACCTAAAATAGGTTTTCTTTGTCATGTTACTGAAAAAAAAAGGGCCATAACATGTATAAAGTTTTTTTATTTCCTACAACATTCACAGCTCCAATGGTTTTATATTGGACATTTAATTCTTATACAAGGAAAATATGTGGTTGAGGGAGATTAAATTTTATATTAGTTTTTTATTTTATTAGTGAGCTGTATTGGATTGAGTCTTTATAAAGTTTACAACATGTTTGAGATAACTATTTATAATGACACTTATATGAGCTTGGTTTACAAAGGTTATAGCCAATGAAATATAGAGGATTATAATTAAAGTTTGAACCTGCATAAAATTAACCATACCATTTGTTAACTTCTATGGTTATGCTAATGTTATGTTAAATATTCTTGAGCAAGCCTGCCTTAGAGGATACTCATTTTCCACAAGCATTGTATTATATGCTAGATTATGCTATTTCCAGAAATCCTGCCAAGAGAGAAAAAGAAAAATTAACAAAGAATCTGATAATTGACTAACAAAGAGAAAGGTACTGACTACTTGTAGTGATTAACATGAGTTGTCACAAAAACTTGTGATCTAGCAACCCTAGAATGCATGGTCAATAGAGATGTCTGAAACAAACACTACATGCTAAAATTACTGCTATTGGCAATATATTCAATCACACTCATCCAAGGCACAAGTCCCAGCTTTGCTGGGAGTGTCATGTACATTTTTGTTATTTAGTAATTCTGAAAAGTTCATATTCATCTTTATATTTGAAAAGTTCATACTAATCATAACATACATAACAATTCTAATATAAAAACACACATCAGAGATATTTAGCACCTTTAGTGGTT
>NW_003314459.1:0-1475 GCF_000143415.4 Selaginella moellendorffii | reverse complement strand
TAACTTTGGTAAATCATCATAGGATAAAGGGTGAAAACCATGTGCGCTACAATAATTTCTCATACACAGTATAAATGCTAAATTGGTCAACTCAGTATATTGAGAACTAACTTTTTATGTGTCATGAATCTATTATAGAGAATTAATTATCATTATATAAGATCACAATTACCATTAATAATAATTTTTGTGATTGAGTTACTCTAGAGTAAATATATATTTTACAAACACTTCTTAATGCATCATAGTTATTTATAGTTAGATACAGAAGTTTTAGCTATACAAATTTCCAAATATATATTTTCTGGGAGTGTCATGTACATTTCTGTTATTTAGTAATTTCTAAAATTTTTATATTTATATTTATATATAAAATTTTCATATTAATCTTAACATGCATAAAAACTTTTCTGAAACCTTTATCAAAAGGCTAACATTATTAGTCATAGTTTTTTAAAAATTAATCTACTTTTCTAATAATATGCAGAAGGAGAAAATTAATGGATGAATCATGAGCTAGAAACCCCACTTTTATTAAAGAATTAAAATAATACTTAATCAATCATAAATTATAAAGTATTTATTAATATATTATCATTCTTGTCTGAAACTATATAATAGTGCAATAATGATTTGGAATGTGTTTAGAATTTTTAGACTTTCCCAAATACATATTGTATACTCTAGTTTATTCTACCACCTAATAATTGATATACAATAAGATTAATCTTGCAAACTAAGTGTTTCTCTATGTAACACACTGTTATTTCATATTATATATGTGTTTGCCATAACAGTTTTTTAGTAACACAATTATCACAATAAAGGTTGAAACTCATATTCTTTATTGTTCATATATACTTTTTTGATATTTCAGATCTTCAGAGCTACCAAGTAGCTTTGGATACCATTCCATTGCATGTCCCACAACCAGAGCAAAATCACCATAAGACAATAACCAGCCTCAGGCTACTTTGGTCATATTATAGCAATAGATCATGGTGGTTCGATAATAGATCATTGTTCCCAGCAATCTCCTAATGTTTTGCATTACTATAAAGTTTATCAGTGGGTTCTGTTAAAGCTAGAAAACAGAGCAAGGACTTAAATCCATTAGCTGTAAATGAATTGTTACCTTCTTTTATAATATTCCAGCTCTAGGCAATGTGATATCTTAAAAATTGGGAAAAATAAGAAAGAACTACATCAAGGGCCTAAAGCTTCCATCTACTGCTCCATACTTCCTTGGAGATTGCCTTCCTTGTATAATTTCCTATGCTCTACTCTAACAGCTAAGAAGACCTCCCCTAGTGAGCACATGTTTCCTTTGGAAGCTTGCTTTTGTTACTGCTGCTCTTACCAAAAGGACAAGAAGAGGTAAAAAAAACAATAAGAGGCCAGGTGAGCAATGAGGCCGTGGTTGTGAAGTGGAGGTGATAGGCTCTGGATTCAACTGAAAATTCACTGTCCCCTAA
>NW_003314458.1:69192-72821 GCF_000143415.4 Selaginella moellendorffii | reverse complement strand
TTTATAATTAGAATCAACACTGTAAAATTAGAAAAGAAGATGTATTTATCTTGGGTATGCTATATCTCCCAGCGGAGCTGGGGTCCTTGCTAGTACTCATATATTTAAACAAAAGAGCCGGTATAATAATAGCATATACTGGCGTCACTTATTCTGGGCATATGCCAAAATCTAATGGCTGAGATTAAACAATGGAGAGCCGTGACTTTTGGGATCATAAAAAATTTCAATTCTCTTTTAGGGCGCGTGAGCACGAGCAGAGAGCGTCAATCATCGCTTGCGGGAAGGTACTCTCTCTCTCTCTCTCTCTCTCTCTCTCTCTCTCTCTCTCTCTCTGTGTATTTGTTTCTCTGTTTGCAAAGGTTTGAGAGGCTCACGGCTTTCTCTGTGTCGCCATAGTTGTGCTCGATGATCAGCGAGAACAGGCTCAACGCCTTCCAGACTTACGTGGGGAACAAATCCGCCAGCATCCGCCTGCGCAGGTGCATTTGGTAGATCGACGTGCTCTGCTCGGAAATGCGACGAGGATTGGGAGTGAAAGGCGAAGAGGCTCTGATGGAGCGCACGACAGGGATGACGTCTCGGAAAATGAGGGGATTCACGTTGTCATCGATGACTAGAATCAAGGTTCTTCACTCTCTTGCTCGTTGCCATTCTTTTTTCGAGTCTCTCAAGTCCCTGTTTGTTCCAGGTTCTCGAGGCTGGAACCACGACTAGAATCAAGGTTTTTCACTCTCTTGCTCTTCGCTATTCAACTGGAAATATGGTTTTGATCATGTTTTGCTGGGATCGTGCAGGGACGTACATCTGGAGCAAGCCTGTGATGAAAGGAACGCACCCTTCTCCTCGGGACAGCCACAGCCCCACGGCCGTCGGGTCTAAGCTCTATGTGTTTGGTGGTACCGATGGAACCAGCCCGCTAGATGATCTCTTTGTTTTGGATACTGGTAAGCGAGTTCTATCAAATTTTTTTTCTTGTTCTTATCATCCAATGCAGCTACCAACACCTGGGGGAAACCCGACGTTTTTGGTGATGTTCCTGCTCCGAGAGAAGGACATAGCACATCTCTCATCGGTGACAACCTGTTAGTGTTTGGGGGATGTGGGAAATCCAGCGATCCCTCAGAGGAGGAGTACTACAACGACCTCCATGTTTTGAACATGAGTAATATCCTGTTATCTTTCCTGGTTTTCTTCTAAACTCTTTTTTTTCCTGTAGATACTTTTTTCTGGAAGAAGATTTCTACCACTGGAGTCTCACCTATTCCTCGGGATATCCATAATAAGAACTGTTGCATTGTCATGGGTGGCAAGAACGGTGGTAATGCCTATCTATACGACATTCATATTCTGGACACAGGTACATACATTGTGCTGGTTTTAAACTTGCGAATTCATTTGTGTTTCCAGAAACAATGGCATGGCGGGAGGTAAAGACGACTAGTGCCGAGCTGATGCCAAGAGCTGGTGAACGCAGGGCGAGGCATATTATTCTTCTATGGGGGATGTAACGAAGAGTTTGAAGCTCTGGATGACATGTATTTCCTCGACACAGGTTGGCTTCTTCTTTTATTGACATTGCTGCTGACAATATGGTTGCCGTTTTTCTGTGAAAAGATGCTGAGGGAGAAAGATCCATCAGAACCAAAGCTACCCATGCGTAAGGAACTTAAGAGAAGGCGGCAAGAGTATTGTGCCACGCCATTTGTGCTAGACAAGCAACGGGATGCGGACAAGAGCTTGGTTTCATCTCACGGAGGTATCTGCAGAAAACCTTGGACCTCTCCAAATTTTCTCTGTCAAACTCATGCTACAGAGTTTCAAGCTCACGTTCAGCCGCTAGGCGAGAAGATGTTCGAGGCTAAAGTAAGCGACGTATTCAACTACAGATACACGCTAGAAGCCTCCATCGATGGGAAGCTCTTCCGTGGGCTGCTCTTCTCGTACAAGCCTGGCTTTGCTCAGGCAGTGCAATCTTACATCCTCAGTTACTCTCTAATGCCAGGAAGGAAAGCATCACAGGAGGAAACCACAGCACGTCCAAAAGGCCGTAGTAAAAGCTAACCGAGCAAAGAGGAGTTCAAAGAAACCATGGATATCCATACCTGCTCTTCCTATAATTATTAAAGTTTCACAAAGTCTTTATTACACAGCCTCACCTTTTTTTTGTTCTTCTGGATTATCAGTTGTTTCTTCTTTGTCTACACAATACAAAAGATTGTTTTTTAGTAATGTGCTTTTTTTTGTTAGTTTACCTTCTTTATAATCTTCTGTGAACACGGACGTGAAAAGGTGATACACTGCTAGAATCCTTCCTAATCGACTCTCTTTTGCAGAGTGGGTGCTAATACATGGTCCCTACTTTACACTTCTATAATGCAAAAGCTACAGGCTTGCCACAAAGAGGGGTATAAACTGGTGAAGTGCAATGATTTCCCTCCTCGGAAACGGTAGTGTGGTTGCTCTAGGATCTGATTGGCCAAATACATGCGTTACATGAATGGTTTGTCTCAAGGTGGTAGCAGTGAATCCACTTGGAGGAATCCGCACAGCCATGGAGAGAACACTTCAGGCTGGAGTCATCCCGAGGAAAGGATTTCTGCATGGGACGTAGTGGCAGGGTAAGAGATAACAGATGAGAAACTGAAATGCAGTTTTTGTTTTTGGATTCACAGGTACACATCCTCGGCTGTGTATGCAGCTGCATTGGAGGATTTGGTTGGGTCGCTGACGCCAGGAAAGTTTGCTGACTTTGTGGTGTTGTCCAAGTCTCCTTTTGGACAGGGCACGGGCATTTTTCCTCCAGTGGTTGTGTTCGTTGGTGGAAATTTTGCCTTCCCTTCTTAAGGCGTTATTCCATAATTACTTGGTCTTTTAAATATAGCATATTTGCGAGAAGATTCGTGAGGAGAAAGCAGCCAGAATCATCAAGCAGCTGGTAAAGACCTTCAAAGAGATTTATTTGAGGGGCGTGGTTCACCAGAATCTCAAGCTCGACAACATTCTTTCCAAGCTAAACATGCATGACAAGTGGTGATCAGCACCTTTAGGAGATATCACAACAGCGAAGTACATGGCAGCTGAGGTGGTGGAGAACAAGGATTGGAGCTCTACATGGCAGCCATCGAAATGTGGGGGCTAGGAGCAATTTTATACAAGACGCTGGGAAAGGGAGGATACCAGCCAATGGAAGCATTTGATCTCATGTGACAGGGGGCGACCTCTGTTTCGGATCCACGGCCAACATCTTAGAAAGGAGATCCTCTGCTGCAAACAAGCAAGGACCAATCAGGTTCAGGTTCGATCAGGTTCTGCAACACCCATGGATTTGTCAAAAATTGCAGCATTAAGACCGACAAGCTGTGAAGGAGTGGTGTGAAAAGGAGTGCTCCCGGCCTTGAGAACAACTTGGGCATGAAGAAAGTTCAAGTGGCTTAAAAGAAAATGCCAGCAGTAAGTTCCTATTTTTCCTTCACCATTACTAACTTCATTTGCTTGCGTTTTTCTTTTTTGTATTCTCCGGACATCAACATCTCTTATGTCTATGGCTGGAAAACATTTTCAGTGGCTGCCGAGAACAAATGCAGAATGAAAACAAGTGGAACGAAAAGGAAAACGAGGGAGTTGAA
>NW_003314458.1:67898-68896 GCF_000143415.4 Selaginella moellendorffii | reverse complement strand
TATTAAAAGAGATAAATCCCTATACTAATGCATTCACAATATTGTAAGAAATAGAGATTGAAGTGTTAAAATTAACAAATTTTCAAGGAGGCATAAGTGATATTGTAATACATATAAAAGGCAATTAGACAACTGATCCAAGATAATATAATGCACTAGGTTCAAATGATTTTAAACATTTAGTTGTACAAAGATGGTATTCATTGATGAATTTTTTTATTATGTCACTATGTACGATATATTTAAAACAAAAAATATGTTCAATATGTTTAAACATGTATTATCAAATCAATCATATACTCTTTCTTCTATAGAATAAAAACTTTATAGAACAAAGAGTATCTGATTAATTCAATGCTACATTATTAAAATTAAACATAATTTTTTTACAAAGATGGTATATAGTACACACAATAAAAGATATACTCTAAAGTTAAAAGTAAATAAAGTAGTGACTATAGAAATGATATATTTTATAACTTAAAATAGAAGAGTTGAATAGCTCCAGCTATTATATCTTGTAAATAAGTTATACTTTTATCATAATCTTATGATTTTTAACTTTATGATATTGCACAAATATGAGACTATATCTAAGCTAATAGACCACTCAACATGAGTATATTCATTGATGAATGTGTAATAAGTCTGTTATTTACACTAATAATTTGTGCACTGATACATGGAAAACAGATACATAAAATATCATTGAGACAATATTAGACAAATACAAAAGGCTACCATCTTAAAAAATGTGATTCCTCATCACTTAAAATTTTATTTTTAATAAAGAAATCAATGGACCTTCTTTTTATTTTCTGATATGTTATGGTTTTAGGAAAAAAACAATATTATGAATCATCAATACCATAATATCAGGATAAAAACATAACTTTCATTGAAAGATTTTAGCCTCAATGTAAATTTATATAAAAATAAATTAAACATAAAGGTAATAATCTTAATTCAATTTAGCATTCTCTCTATATAAAAACATA
>NW_003314458.1:51772-67714 GCF_000143415.4 Selaginella moellendorffii | reverse complement strand
TATAATAAAAGAAAAAAAGTATCTAAATTAGAATATAAAAATAATAATTTCTATAAAAATATGATATTTTCTAACTTAAAATAGAGGATTTAATAGTTCTAGATATTTGTTGTGTAAAATATTTTCTTATTAGTAAACTTATGGTTGGCTAAGATGTAGTCTAATATTTCTATAATATCATAAATTTTCTACCACTTTATCCTACATTGCATTTATACATGAAAAACATAATAAGGTATAAATATGATTGAGACAACATTAGTACATGGACCATATACAGAATTTTAATTATATGATATTAAACCTATCTATATGCCATTCATGAATTTTCTGATATATTATAGCTCTAGCATAAAGAAAAGATTATATATCATCAAACCCTACTCTACCCCAGTATAGAGTAAAACATTACAATTCATTTATCATCATAAAGTTTTAGCATTCATAACAGTGTTATAAAGCCTTAATTTCAAATATAAAAACATGAATATAAATAAATAGTAATATTATTTCAGATTTATAAAATTAAATACAGAAATAATGTTTATTATATAATAGAATACTTTCTATTTTAAATATTACTATCAAAATACATGAATATAAATATTAGGTAAAAAGGGAATATCAATGATAAATATGTAATATATTAAAAGTTTTTAAAAGAATATATAACACATAAAGCTAACGTCTTTCACTTATTATTATGCAATTCCAAAACTTTCAGTCTGAAATGATAAAAAGAGAAACTCCATAACAATGTTTATATTTTTTAAATTTAAAAGATGTATGCACTTTAAGTGGGTTTTTAAATATATATTAAATATATTTTTAACATCATTATAATTGAGTGTACCTATGTAACACATACTTTATTAAGAGGAAAAATTATATAGTTTAATAAATCATCAAATAATAAGATTTTTATCAATTATATAGAGATTTCAAATAAAAAAATTGGTTAATAAAAAATGACTCATCTGGTGATGGGATCCCACAGTGAGAAATTCCATTTATAGAATATCCAAGACTTCAGTCAACAATCCGAATTTTAAATATAATATAATGTACGGAGTTATATTTATTATGTTATGATGTTTGTTGGTGATGGAGTCAATTGTAGAAGATATTTTTAATATGTTATGTTTAACTATATATCTTATAATTATGATTATGTTAAAAATTACAAATACGCTTACAACTCTTTGAAATTATTAAAATATCAGAAATAAACACAATGCTCCCAGCGTAGCTGGGACTTTTGCTAGTACTCCCTTATTTCAAAGTGCTATTGGCATATGGCATCTGGCATCTGGCATCTTTTATTCCATTTTAAAAATATTATTTATGAATACTAGCTGGGATCTCAGCTCCACTGGGGGAGATAGTACACCAAAGCATAATAAATTACTTAAGCTACAATTTTTATTACATTCATGAACAAACTTGTGGGGACACTGAATGGCATTAGAGAGAATATATGTTGGATCTAAGAAATGTTTAATAATTTGTAGCAACAAATTGTTATGGATCAAAGATGAAACATTAGTTATAAACACAATAATGGATTCATTTTTTAAAAGCAAGTTATAGGGTGAATATGAACCATTAGATTACAGCAAAGAATAGTCATATATGGGAAATAATAAGTTTCTGTTATTGGTTGGTTACTTGTGCAACTTTGGTTGTGTATGTATATGTTGGACTTATATATAGTAAAGGGTACTTTGTGGCCAATCTAGAAATAACATCTATAATAATAAGAACAAAGGGCCCAGACCTTGCAGCCATCTGGTCCCGGTCCCAAGGCAGCCTTTGAAGCCATGGTTCTCAGGAAGGGGAGGCCACCCTAGGCTAGGGCCAAGGTTGGTGGCCATGGTTAGTGCGAATATCGGCTCAATGTTGTGGCAGCCAAGGGTGTAGTGACAGGTGTTGCACCATGCACTCCTAGGGCTCCATGGCTGCTTTGCTTGCTCGCAGTGCATGAGCAGCACCATAGCATTTGCTGGGCAAATACTCGTTTTGTAATAAGAAATTGAGAAAACTATCAATATCTTAATTTACCATTCACTTGTAAGGTTGTCTTGAGCATACACACACACACACACACATTTTTTCTCCAACAATGGCAGAAAGAAATTTATATATACTTGAGCTAAAAGTAATCAGTGTCAAAGTGGAATTCTCTCCCTATTTGAGTAGTTTAAATAAACACTAGGTTTATTTTCATTAATAAAAAGAAAAAGATCTCAGAAATGCTTTTGAGAACCATGTGTTTCCTTTTGGATTAGCCACTAGGTTATAGCTGTATGAAAAGCTTTCTCTCAGAGCACATGTTTGCAATGATTAACATGGCTATTATGGAAAAATAATGCCATGAGGGATTCTAATGGCATGGATTGTCCCATTTCCAAGCTACATCAAGAGCATTTAACTTCATGAATTTGAAGAGTTATTGTGTTAAAAACAGATTTAATGCCTTTTAATAAAATTAAGCATAGAAAAAGTTTTATTTAGGGATTACTTATTTATCTTTATCCTCCAAACAGTCTCGAAGAAATTAAAGTAAAAAGATTGAAGACCTTTTATTAAAGGTTGAGATTGACATCTTTTAGGAGTGCTTTGATTAATTGATAAATAAAATCTTTATTCTTTTCTTAATAAATTTATAAGATTTAGAAATATTTACAAAGGATTATTGTTGTTTTATGGATATGATGTTGTTTACTATTATTAGCATAGTAACTATTGAATTAGTTTTAATCCAGACCACTCACTTCTGTATATAAACTAGTTTTTGGGCTAATTGAATACACTTCTATATTCCATTGGTGGAGGTGAAAAGTAATTTTTGTTCTCCTTGAGAAGTGCTTAAACTTGTGTAGTTTTTGCATTGTCTAGATCTCTCTTATTCTTGTAGTTTTTCCATTTCTTCTCTTTTGTTTTTCTTATTTTCATTCATCTTTATGGCAGAATAGAATACTCCTCCTTTGCAGAAGCATCTTCCTCTTTTGACTCTAGAATAATAATTGATACAATTGCTTGATATTATATGGTTGCAATTGAATAATGAAACTTAGTTGATGGTAATATTCATGGTGTATGGTGCAACTTCTTTTGCCTTTGATGCCAATCCTCACGTTCGGCTAAATTCTTCAATGGGAATCTTGAGGATGATGCATATAATTGGTTTGATCACTTTATGGTGATTGATAATGCCTGGCATTGATATGAGTTTCCCACATGTCTCAAAGGATGGCATTGTAATGGTACAATGGTTTGCGTGCAACCACTCATGTGAATTGGAGCTTTCTCCATAACATGTAGAAAGCTCTATTTCGTTAAAGTGGGAATTGTCATTATCCCACTTGTAAAATAAGGTTTCCAAACCTTTATATAGTATATAAATATAACAAAATTCAACTGCATTGAGGCACATGCCATTTTATTTTAAACAAGGAAATGTCTACTCAATCACTTCTCCTCCCCCTGCCACTGCTTCACCTCTCTCTTCTCCTTGTCATCGTCGTCCAATTTCTTTCCATCCTTTTAATATTGGCTCAGTTGCTCCGAGTCTAGGTGGAGCCCAAGTCCCCATTCAATCTTTACTTTCCCCTTATTAATAAAACAACTTCGTAGACTTCCAATAACATGCTGTAACACTTCTAGTATAATGCAAATCCTCTCAAAGAATTGTCTTTTAATATTAATACAATGGCATGGAACCCCATGCCATAATAAGTTACATTTTTAAATAAATACATGCCATCTCAGACTGTTATTTTTTGCCTCCAACGCCTATACAATAATCTTGGAATTTCATCACTCTCCACACTATCAGGATTTAAACCCTTGCTTGGCACTATCCTTCCTCGACACTAAAGGCTAGAGTTTGTATCTTAATTCAACTGAATAATCTCTACTTACCATTTCTTCTGCGACCTACATGGACAATGTTAGAAATGGTAAAAGGTTAGGAATGGATGTACTATTATTTACCTGATGGTTTGTCTTGTATGACCTTCCTCCGCTGCTCTTTGGCCACCTCAGGCTGGCCATTGTCGTCATCATCATCATCGTTGTTATTGTGATCGTCACCATTGTGAGGACCATCCAAGTCCTCTTCGTCCTCCTCTTCTTCGTCCTCCTGCATCCGTAGAGGTGCAGCCTGAGCAGCCTATGGAAGAAATGCAGGAGGGGGATGAGGAGCCAGAGAAAGATAATGGGCAGGAAGAGCAGAAGGACGAAGAGGAGGACAAAGAAGAGGAGGACGAAGAAGAGGAGGGACCATCTTGGGAAAATCATCTGGCCGAGTCTCCATCTCAAAATACAAGACATCCATAGCCTGTTTCAGTGCTTGACCTAGGACCTATCCTCACCCGACTGTCTTAACATGGTTTCTGCACGTTCTTGCACCCTTCGAAGATGACGAGATGAGAAAAACGTGGCCCTGACTTGAAAAGCATCCCTCATCCATTGTACCTCTCCATTGAGATTGGGGAAGGGGAGTTTGCCATAGGAATCTGAGTCAGGAGGTGGTGACTGGCTCCTTTCACTCAGCCCTTGATCTGCAATGAATGGCATGAGCACACACGCCATAACCGCGAGGCATTACCTATATCATCTTTTCGTTGCCCTTCTTCCTTTTCGAATCAAACGCCTCTGATCCCGACGACTGTCCAACGTGCTTTCGCTTTTTATGACCACTGTCAGTTTGAGCTTGACTGGTGCTTGCCTGTTTTGCCTTTGAAGAAGTGTCTCCTGCAAGGAATGGCATGAGACCACACGCCATTGCAAATATAATTTGTACCTCCTTTTTTCCTATTGCTTGTCTGTTTGTCCTTCTTCGACGCGCCACCAGTGCGCTTTTCAGTCCTCGTGTCTGAATATTCACAACGATCTATAATCAAAATGGCGTGAGGCCTCACGTGACCTTACCTTGTGCAGGTAGTGAGCTCAGCCTAACATCAGTAGCTGTTAACGCCGTTTCAGCATCTGGGGGTGGCCACGCTCCTGCATACAGAGCTTGTGAGATAACATTTAAACTTAAAGTGCGTACTTACCAGGTTCGTAGAGAAGATACTGTTTTTCTTTGGCAACTGTAATTATATGCTCCATTGAAGTCACCTCTTCAATGGAGTTTGTCACCGCAACACACAGGACACCCTTGAGTAGTGCAGCTCGAAAGAATAGTCTGCCGCAATTGTACTCGACAACGCATTTGCCCTTGGAGTCACCCGCTATTGCATTGAAGACCCAGCTAAGCATTTCCCATGCTGCACCTGGAGCTTTCTTTGGATTCGAAAGCTCCATAGCCATCTTCAGTTCCTCAGGCACGGGTAAATTGACCTCCCTCAGATCAATTCGATCGGCCTTGTTGAACTAAGCTAGGAAGTCACTCCAGTCCCACTCTGCTGCAGGACCAATAACAAGGGCGAGTGTGAAGATGCGGACATTCGTCGGTATCTTCTTCTTAGCCATTATCCCATGGATCTCCCGCATCTCCTTGCCTTTCAACCGAGCCTTCACCTCGTTCAAGGCCTTCCAGAACTTGTGATAGGATTTGGAGTCGTAGATCATATAGTGGACTGAAGATTCCACCTCCGCAAGTCCCACCATTAAGTCAATGATGGAGCTGACTTCGTCTGCATGAGTGATCTCCTCGTTTGTGAAGTCCATCACACAAAAGATGTTCTTGACCTGCTCATCTCCGCGGGAAACGATGCTCCTCCACCTTTGATCCTCATCCGAATTCACGTATACCCGGTAAGGTTCTCGATAGGCCTCTGCTGCGGGGTCGAGCTATTTCTGAAGCCGGCGGTCAACATCCCTCTTAATGAAATTTGGATACTGATCCAACTTCTCAGCTTTACTTTTCGTGGCATCCCGCAGCAGATCGATGAACATGGGGGCCCCCTTCACGTACTCGTCGATGTCTTCATTTGACAAGTCCAGCTCTTCCATCATCTCTTGCGTGGTGTCGATGCTCACCCTCTCCATGGCCCCTTGCTCGAAGATCCAATCCTTCAATAGCGCACGAGCTCTCAGAGTCGTGCACAAGTCCTCGTATGTCACAATATGGCCGGGAGTCATTTTGGTCTTGTTGAAGACTACCTCACCATTAGCCACTGTCAGAAGGTCGTCGTCGTCTAGAGACCGCGAGAAACGCAAGGCGTTGAGCTTCAAATCATTAGGCTTCCGGCCGTCCTCCACACCCATTGAGTTTAGCAACTCCCCGTCATGGTACCTCCTCAGCACATCTACCCATTTGTCAAAAACAACTTTTGTCGCGAGTAGAATGTTATGGATGCTGAGTGTGTCATTGACCCCCAGTGTTTTCGAGAGAAGACTCGAGAATTCCTGCAATGGAAATGGCGTGAGGCCACATGCTATGCCACATGCAACGAGGCTTACCTGCCAGGCGCTAGTTGCTAGTGCACGTCCTTGTCCTGGTTTTTGTGGCTTCTTCAGTTGAACCCAGAGCTTCCGTGTTCGTGCCAATGTCTCGTGCAAACCCGATTTGTAGCACGTTTCTTGCTTGACATTCTGCGCGTGGGAGATGGATATGATAGATCGGAGGGGCGAGTTGCCTTTTATCAGGCGAACAACTCTTGTCTTGAAGACTTTCTTCACCTCCTCGCCCACCATAATATCCAGAACTATCTCTTGCATCGCCAAGCTAGAATGCTGCCCGGAGACGGCATAGAACCGGATGTTCTGATCATCCAACACCTTCCTATTGATCAAGTTTGGAAACCTCGTCTCGCCCTTCATTGTTTGGTAGTAGGGGATCACGTCTGCGATGTCGGGTGTTACTGGACTTGCCAGCATCTTCTGCTTCAGTTTCTCCACCCACTCATCAGATACTAGCCTGTGGTTGTATTTGCTTTGGATGTCGATACGGGTCACGTCGATTGTATATACTTTGTTGGAATAGTAACAAGTACTATTATCTACGACGATTTTTGCTGCCTCTTCTTGCTCTTTCTGCTTTTTGCGGCTCTTCTTTTTGGTGGGTGTAGTGTTCGAACCCGAGGCAATGGCATCACCGAGTAGCTTCTTTTTTGGAGCAGCAGAGTCGGATGTCGGCTTGAGCTTGACCACCCTTTTCTGCTTCGGGGTAGTTTCCAGATCGACCCCCTTCCCCTTCGCTTCGCGAACTGGAGGCACTCTCAACGGCTCAATGTTGGAATATAGTTTTTGAACATCGCCGTAGGTGAGGTCCGTGGATTCCATGTGATCTTCATAGACCCGCAGCGTCTTTGAAATTGTGGGCCTCCTGGACAACCTCTCCCTAGCTCCCTCTAGGAATTCCTCATAGCCGCTGCCCCCCTCCGGGAAGCCGCTAGGATGTGCAAGGTGGATCTTGAAGGCGGACGCTGTCTCTACCACAAGTGCCAGTCCATATTCTTGCATGGAACTGCATGGAGTGTCTGTCACTTGGATGAGGATCCCCATGCATTCTTTTCTCCCACCATCTGTGTTGTACAGCATCAGATCCTTGCCTTCCATCCCGAAAGTCTAACTGGTGAGCTCCTCCCCCTTCTCTGCATCCACATTGACAGTGGCTGGAAGAAGAACGCAATTCCTCGCCTGTTCAGAAATGCACAACAATTAGAGCTGACAGATGAAAAGCTAGCAGCTGGAAATAACGTGAGGCCACACGCCATTCACCACTGCATTAGATGTCTTGAGGCTGCATCCTAAGATGGCATGAGGCTACACGCCATCTATAACTGGACTGCACTCGAGAGCGCAATCGGTGCATGCCAATGTTGCTACTGAATGGCATGTGGCCTCATGCCATTTTCTACTTGGCCTAAAAGACTTACCATTTGAAGCCGAATGGAGGCCGTGACAATCGAGGCCGGACTCGCTGGCGAATGTGCACAGTGTGTGCAGTGGATCGTAGCAGCAAGGCTACTCTGCCACTTACAGTTGGAGAGTGGCACTGAAATCTCCCGAGACGCCAAGTGGGCTGCGTGTGGGTGGCGGAGTGGGCGGCGGAGTTGGTGGCGAAGTTACAAACTGGGTGTGTCTTGAAGTGGACGCCGATGCACACGAGCGCGATGCGAGCGCGAGTGTGATGCAAGTGCGAGTGGACGCCGATGCACACGAGAAACCTGTAGAGAAGTGAGCGTGATCGCGAGTGGGAGCGCGATGCGAGCGGGAGCGTGAGTGTGATGCGAGCGCGAGTGCGAGTACGAAGCAAAATGCAAAACCTAACCTCACACGCGCGAAATGTCACAACGGTTGGTAATCCCGCCACGTCATCATTCCTCGGACTTGGGCGCCACCATTAATTTCTGGATTGCCGCGGGCATGCAAGCACGCAAAATCCAAAAGAAATCCACAACGTCATCATTCCTCGAACTGCATGCACGCGAAATCCAAAAGAAAGATCATGATTGGGATATCATTTAATACCCTCGCTATATTTATACCATGCATGATTGGATATTCCAAAGCATCTTGTATTTCCAAAAATGGCAGATGTTCAGCTAAATAAAGAAATTCTATCTGTTTCTATTTTTCTCTCAAATCAATATTATAGCATGTGGGCTCATGCAATTTTGAACCAAAGAAACCCAAAAAACGTTGGACCCAAAATATTTTGAAAAAACCCAAAAAACCCTAAACATTTTAAATCCAAAAATCCAGGCGTTCTATGGCGTTATTCCTTGAATGGCGTGTGGGCGCATGCCATTTTCAGGGCCAAATGCTGAATGGAGAAAAATTCCCTTTCAGTGCAAATGCTGCAAGAGGCAGATGCCGAGCACAAAGGACTGTAACTACCTCACATGACACAAATAAACTTTTCTCTATTTGGCAAAGATAAACTTTATAGCGTGTGGGCTCATGCAATTTTGAACCCAAAAAATGCACCAAAAAATTCTCGGCGTCATCTGGCGTTATCTCTTGAATGGCGTGGGGCCGCATGCCATTTTCAGGGGCACATAGGAGTATATTCCTAGGATATTCTGACACGCGCGAGATTGTTTTGAGTTTTCTGGAGATTCAACCATTAGATCGCAACTAGATTTTACAGAATGGTATACAATGTCTTTCTTGATGACCCTGCAAAGAAGCATCTCGATCGGACACCACATGAGACCACACGAGCCTTACAATGTTTTAGGGGCATTTGCTATAGATCCGACCGTTATTTTGCTCCAAGATTTTACAGTTTGGTGTGCATTGACCTTTCCATCGACACTGCAAAGGGACATCACAATCAGATGCGGGATCACAAGAAACTAACTTCACTAACTCTGGTTTCACCAAGATCTACGTAAGGAGTTATGAAATGAAAGGACCCTCTCTATTGAAATGTGTTTATGGTCCTAGGGGCATTGTGACATATCAAAGGATTTTGCATCAAGTTCTGTATTTGCATTTTTATCAAGCTACTGAATTGCTAAACCCTAAACCCTAAACATGTGGCAAATGCTGCGTGAAGAAAGATGCCCTTTCTGGGCAAATGCTGTAAGAGGCAGATGCCGAGCAGATGTATCTCAGGCTAGCGAAGGGGACAAACGAAAGCTAGCTATAAACATGACGGGATGCAAATAGATTACTAGGCTGGTCCTGCGAAAATCAAAAACCATAATTGAAAACATTGAAAATGCAAAAAGAAAGGTTTATAATATTTTTGAATTTTAAGCAACCAAAGGAATGTAAGTAGGGCATGTGTTTGTAAGTTTAAAAATGCCTCAACCACTTAAATTCCCAAGTAAATAAAGCTGTTTCTATTTTTGGTACAGGTAAACTTTATAGCGTGTGGGCTCATGCAATTTTGAACCCAAAAATGCACCAAAAAATGCTCGACTAGCATTATTTTTTGAATGGCGTGTGGCCTTATATTGCCATAAATGGACGTACACACAGAGCATAATTATTCCTTTACACGGCGAATAATCTTGGCGCGGATTGCTGACATGGCATGGCAAAGTTCGAATCACTGACATGGCATAGCTGGATCGAGGCAAGGACATGATGTGACAAAGTTCAACCTCCGACAGCAAAGTCTAGAAGCTACTCAGTTTGAAATTTGTCAGAGGAGTCATAAGATCTGGTTTGTCAGAGGATTTGATGTGACATTCAAGCGTGTGTTATTTTTGAATTCTCGAACTCATTCCTAGGTCTATCATTTTTGTGCGCCGTGTTCTTGGTTCCGCTGAGCGCAGTGAGCGCTGCTTGTGTAAGCGGTGATGTGGGCTGTGGTTTATGCATCTACGAGCGGTTGTGGCATTGCGAGCACCATTGCGGGCGGCAGTTTATGCGAGTGGCAGTTTGTGCGAGCGGCGCTACGAGCAGTTGCGGTGTTGCGAGCGGCGCTACAAGTAGTTGCGGTGTTGCGAGCGGCACTATCTTTGGTGTGGCTACCGCTTCCTCTTGATATTCGGCACTTGTGCTTCCTGGTATGTTCACCATGGAATGGCTTAGGACCACATTTAGAAATGGCATGAGGCCACATGCCATCTTGGGCCCTTGCAATTTCATGGCTAGCGTATTGTCATGTATGTTTTTACTTGCCTGCAGCTGTGTGTATATCAAGATGGCATGAGGGCTCATGCCAATTTTGTGAATGCAAAATTTCACGTGGGTGTCAATAGCATGTTTGAATAATGGCATGTGGCCTCATGCTATTGAGGTTGTTTGGTATGTTATGATTTAGGCCATTCTCCAATCATTTTTTGTATGGTCTTAACTTCTTTTCTACACTTTCAGAATGGCTTTCAGGGTTGGGGAAAAGGTATGGTGGGAAGAGAGTTGCAAAAGGGACCCTTGTGTCTATGGATCGGAACTTTGTTATACACTGTCAAAGGCTTGGGGAAGGCAATGCTGCTGTATCAGTAGAGACTGTCTTCGATGGGAATGTGGTCGCTATTGAACGAGGAGAGATGGTCGTCGGGGTAAATGTTGTTGTTGCCTTGAAAAATCTTCAGAAGAAAGCAGATGTTGGGGACAGCGCAAGTGCGACGCATGTTCCCTCCGTGGATCTTAAGAACCGTGCTACATGGATTCAGGCGAAGGTGTTTCTAAACAACCCCGAGGGGGAGGTGGTAGCTGAGGGCTTAGCCACAGTTGTCGATCCAAGAGATGCAGTTGCTAATCAAGAATTGGGCTGGGATGATATTGGAGTTGCGATTTTAGAGGTTGTTGATACAGAAGAAAACAGTCTGACTATTGGAAGCATTGTGCGGTGGAAATTGAGGCACTTAGTGTTTGAGAATGTGAAGGATTCACAATCAAACACCACTACAACTGATGACAGAACATCTCTTCATGGGAAAAGAAAGTACACCTTCCTAAAGCGCAGCCAAAGGGATCTGAGCAATGAACCGAAAAGGCAGAAAATGGCGATGGAGGTTCGAATGGTCTCGACAGTTACTTGTTGCAAGAGGAGGTGCTGTCAACATGCTAATTGGGATGCTATTGAAGAGGAGAGAGCAAGATACAAGACATTGTCCTGGAAGGCAGCTCGCAATTTTGTGTATGAGGCATTACGATCATCTGTTGATGCTTCAGAACATCAGGTGGGGGGCATGGTCTTCCAGAGGGGTTTGGTCTGCATGAAGGCATGGAGAATCATTTATGGAGTCCCTCGAACCACATTCTACAGAATCAAAACTGAGTTCGAGGAACAAAGGGTTCAACAGGCAGTCCATGGGAACGACGGTATGCACAAAACCAGGGGTCATGTTGTATATGGAGAGGCAATCTTCAAGAGGTTTGTCGAGACATGTAGCGAGCAGCAACCACATAAAACCCGCCTCTTGGAAGATGGAACACGAGACACCCAACGAGTTCTCCCTTCCATGTATACCAAGGGGGCTATATTGGAAGATGTGAATCGGGAACTCCAGAGTAATGGCTACAAGAAGCTGAGCCAATCTAGATTTAGTAGATTGTGGAGCAACAGGTTCAGGGATGTGAGTATAGGAAAGTACTCCAGCTTTTCAAAGTGTGACGAGTGCACTGCTATCAAAATGGCTTTGTCGAAGAATTCTTGCAGCACTCAAGAGCGAGAGACGCTGGTTAGAAGGCGGCTCGACCACAACATCGAGCAGAGAAGCTGCAGGACTGCATATTATCATAACAGGATTCTTTCCATGGAGAGACCTGACTCTTACCTCTGCATCATCCACGACAAAATGGACCAGAAAAAGACGTGCTTACCTCGACTCAATCCTGCTCCCAAGGCAATCTCTTCATCCATGCAGCTGCCTGTGTCTCTGTTTGGCATAATCGCTCATGGGCATGGTGCCCAGAACTATGGGAACTTCTTTGTACCTCTATGGGGTGGCGGGGGTGCAAACATGATGATTGCGTCCCTAGCAAAACACTTAAGGTCTCTGCAAAGTGCGCAGACTGAGCTGAACGGCCAACCCTTGCATAAGGCCCTTGTCGATCGAACCCCATACAGGGTTCAGCTGGAGGAGGAGCAAAGGCTTGCAGTATCACGTGGGGCCCCATGCCATCCCAGTGAATATGTTGGCCGTCAGATTGTAGGGTTATCACGTGAGGCCTCATGCCATTCCGACGAGGCTGGTCGCCCGGTGAATGCACAGCCTCATCCAAACGAAGCAGAATCTCAAGGAAGTTCTTGCGGCCAATGTGGCCTTCCACCCCATCTTCTGCTCCAAACAGACAATGCTGGCAGTGAGAACAAAAACATGTACGTCTTCACGTACTTGGGGATGCTTGTTGCCAAAGGCATATTTGAAACGGTTACACTTGGCTTTCTCATGGTTGGGCACACTCATGAAGACGTCGATGCCATGTTCAGTCACCTGGCAGAGTCCCTCCGGCGATCCAATGTCCTCACCCTCCCACAACTCTACAATGAATTCCAAAATTGCATCAAAGGCACTGTTGAAGCTGCACTTCTGACAGAGGTTCCAGACTTTAAGGGGTTTGTAAGAGGCTACATCAGGGACGGATCCGAAACGCTGATTGGCCACTCCAAGCCTCTTCAGTTTCATTTCAGCATGCGTGACGATGCTCCAGTGATGAGGTACAAGATGAGAGAATGGGACACAGTGTGGCTGCCAGTGGACGGCATTGAACTCTTCAAGAGAGATCCCATAACTGGGGAACCTATGATTCCTCAGGGTTCCCCACGGCCGATGCACCCGGATGGACTCAAAGACCAGGAAAGTATAGTGGCCGGGATTAGACAGCATATTGCCTTCTGGAAGAGGGGGTTGGTGTTTGGTGGAGAATCCTATTTTCAGAGGTGCAAGCCTTTACTCGAATACTGGGAGAAGATTATATCTACTATCCAAAATGGGCCGGTTGTATATGAAGAATTGGAAGAGTCCTTTTGGCCAGAACCCAGAGCACCAGATAGTAGCGGAACAATGTCCTCTAGAAATGCAGTGACAGATAACGATGTTGAGGATCACTATTGTGGGCCGAGGAACAAGAAGCCGGATTCAGCATTCAATCCAGTACAGGTCTGCAAAGGAATGGTCGTGCTTGTCAGACCCAGTAATAAAAAACAAATGATATGGGTGGGGCGCTGCATCACTGATGCAGAGGAGGACGCGGAAACTAACTCCTTCAATGTAACTGTGGAGTGGTTCAAGCCAAGTTCCGGATATACGAAGGATTGCCTAGAAAAGAGATGGGTGCTGAATCCAAGGGATCCCAGCATGAGCATATCGGTGGATAATGTTGTGCATGGTTGGATGCGGAAGCAGAGTGCCACCATCACCTTGCCAGACCATGCAAGAGATGCAGCAAGAGCATTCATAACCCGGGTTCAAGGTGAGATTCATTAATATTCCTTTACTAAGTTTCTAATGTATTTTATTTCAAGGTGAACAATCCAAATCTGAATCAGAGGAGGCGTGATGGCATGTGGCCTGAGATGATGTGACATATGCATTTACCAATCACACGTGCATAAATCTAATAATATGGCGTGTGGCCCATATTAATGGCACATAAACCCATATTGTGGGCTTACGTGCTTTATGTACCATCATTCCCTTGCAGCGTGTGTGTTGGTTTCCTTTTATAACACAACGAACTCCATATTTTAGGGTGAAGAGCGTTCTCATGGCAAGCACAAAATCTGTAAGTGAGGCAGAAAAGGAGACGGAGAAGGAGATAGGTGAAGATGTAGAATATATAAGTCTTCCAAACTCCCCGTACTATACTCCAGGTGATCATTTTTCTGAACAAACGGCAACATTAACAACTATCGAGAACGCCCCAGTAACGTCAGAGACAACAATCCAAAGCAAAACAACTGACCCGGAGAAGGATGATAGTACCGCTGAGAGTACCAAAAAGGAGGTGTCCACTAGCGCTTAGGCTTATAATGGCGTGTGCCCTCATGCCATTTACTTAATCACCAAATACCTTTTTCCCTTTGCACTAGTATATCTTAATACCGGTCTGAGAAATAGAATGGCATGTGCCCTCAAGCCTTTTACTAAATCACCTTTGAAAGAAATACAAGCCTCTATGTCATAACAAAAAGGTACTAGAGAAATTCCTTAATAATATGAATGTTATTTAGTTTCATGAAAATACACTAAGGGTCAAATGAGTTAAATGACTTCTCCAGACTAGCAATGCCTCTTGCTACACCTTCACAATTAGATTCGTTAGAAAAAGATAACATTGAATAATATCTAAATGTTCTCACCATTAAGTGATATGTCTGGCTAATAGGAATGACGTTCATCTTGGAAAGCTCACCACACGCTCAATGAACAAACAAATAGTGTGTGCGCGCATGCCATTGCTCTTCTTTAGCTTCAGATTCGGCTTGTTCACCTTGACAATGAGATTTATTATACAACCAGATGGACTCAGTCTGGACATAAAGTCACCGCGCTAGTCACCATGCCCCAGATATGTCTAGCCTCTGGACAAAAAACATATAATTTCACGTCATTTTCAAATACTTGAAAATTTGTACCTAGTCCCATTTTACTGAATAAATCCCACTTTAACGAAATAGAGCATTAGAGCTAATATTTCAGAGTAGATCAAGTTGGAAATATTGTGTTTAGTACTTTGTCAAAATTTTATGAGACTTATGCATACACTTGCCCCAGCTACCCTTGATGATGTTTTTTACTTAACAAAATACTATGAGACATCACCTCTCCCATTTATAGTTGTACATGCTTCAGCTTTACTTCCCATAGGAGATGCTCTTGTTTCAATGGAGATGAACGCTGTTGCAAAGACAAGGCGAGGATGTGGTCGTGGCCGTGATATTTACTACTAAGTGTGTGATGAGGTTGGCCAGATATATTAAAGTTTTTAATGTTTTCTGAATTAACACTATCCATTTACTAGGTTAAGGTCTTGGTATTAACAACATCATGTTAATACTATTATAGTGGAAAGTTTTGATATAGAGATTTTTCAAGAACAAGGAGTTATATAAGTAGTAGAGAGTCCTTGTGTGAATAAGTCAATGACTTTTCCATCCTTTTAGGAGTACAATTCACTTGGCATCAGTTCATCAAGTGTTTTTTTTCCAAACTCATTTTTATAACAAGAGGTCCCTTGTTATTTAGTTGATATAACTTTGAGTTTATCTTCTATTACTCAATATATATTGTCATTTATGCATCATGTGGTAAAATCAGTTTTCATTCTCTATAGTAATGGTTATATATATATATATATATATATATATATATATATATATATATATATATATATATATATATATATATATATATATATATATATATATATATATATATATATATATATATATATATATATATATATATATATATATATATATATATAAAAATATATAAAAAAATATAAATGAAAATATAAGAAAAAAAAAAAAAAAATAAAAAAAAAAAAATATATATATATATATATATATATAGATATATATATATATATATATATATATATATATATATATATATATATATATACACACACACACAC
>NW_003314458.1:48330-51323 GCF_000143415.4 Selaginella moellendorffii | reverse complement strand
CTCATTGCTACTAAAAGTGTAATGTTATAATAGAATAGCAATTGATGCAATTGTTTGATGTTATAGAGTTGCAATTGAATAATTAAACTTAATTGATGGTAATATTCATGGTGTATGGTGCAACTTCTCTTGCTTTTAATGCCAATTCTTACATCTGGCCAAATTTCTTCGGTGGGAATCTTAAGGATGATACATACAATTGGTTTGATCACTTCATGGTGATTGATGATGCCCGGCATTAATATGAGTTTCCCACATGTCTCAAAGGATGGCATTGTAATGGTATAATGGTTTGAGGATAACCACTTATGTAAATTAAAGCTTTCTCCCTAATATGTAAAGTCAATATCTTATAGTGAATCAAGTTGGGAATGTTGTGCTTAATACTTCATCAAGATTTTATGAAACTTATGCATGCACTTGCCCCAGCTACTCTTGACAATGCTCTTTACCTAGTACAATACTATGAGACATCACCTCTCCCACTTAAAGTTGTACATGCTTCAACTCTACTTCCTATAGGAGATGCTCTTGTTTTAATGGAGATGGATGCTGTTGCAAAGACAAAGGCGAGGATGTGGTCGTGGCCATGATATTTGCTAAGTTTTCAATGCTTTTTAAATTGGCACTATCTATTTACTGGGTTAACGTCTTCGTATTAATAATATCATGTTAATACTATTGTAGTGCAAGGTTTTGACATAGAGATTCTTCAGGAATAAAGAGTCACATGAGTAGTGGAGAGTCCTTGTGTGAATAAGTTAATGATCTCTCCATCGTTTTAGGTGTAGAATTGGCATCAATTCATTTAGTGTTCTCTTTCCAAACTCATTTTTATAACAAAAGATCCCTTGTTATTTAGTTAGTATAAGTTTGAGTTTATCTTCTATTACTCAGCACATATTGTCATTTATAGTTGCATTATGTGGTAAGGTCAGTTTTCATTCTTTATAGTAATGGCTATACACATATACATATCTTTTCATTTTAGATTAAACTTAAAAGTATTCAGCTATCATTTTTTTAAAATATTATTATTCATAAAAATTTTGTCTTGTAGAACTGTAGCCAAGAGGAATTCAGCTAGATGAATGTATGAGAAATTAACACACCATTAGTTGTCATTGAATAAATGTATGTCATTATTCTTGTAGACTATCAAGGAGTTAAATAGATTGAGTGCACTATTTGTATTAAATAAGGATGTCCACTGTGTTTAGCTTAAACATTAATGCCCTTGAGAGTTTGATATGGCATTAAAACTTCTTGGAGATCCATATAACTGACCATTTCATTCTCACAATAAGAATTTGACCACCTACAAACTAGCAAGAATTCCTTATATTTCACATTATCTCTTCACGAGTTTTTCTTGCAATTGCATCAGCCATTGAAATAATTTATCACATAGAACTATAAAAGTTTTGTATATCAAGACAATCTCCTATACCATGTTTTAGAATTATCCATGAAGTTGTGAGTTTCATTGCTAGAGCTATTCTGTGGCACTCTGTTTTTTTTTTATATATATTCCAAAAGGGAGGGATTCCTTTGACTTCAAAGAGTGCTAGCAACTAGGTTAAGTTGGTACTTGAACTTATATAAAACACATGTTGCTGTAGGATAGAATGTGATGAGCACAAAATGCATTAGGAAGTCATTATTTATAAATAAATATTTGTTTCATTCCTCTCTAAGAAGTAACACTTGTCCCATGAACTGCACCCTTTTACTTTTAATAGTTGCAAATCTAAAAGAATGCCCTCTTGTGCCAATGATTCCTTCTTCCAATTAATACATTCTTTTAGCAACACACTTTTATGAGATATATTTACCTTGTATCATAGGTTCACTTTAGTAAAAAAGAATACCTTTCTAAGGTAGCTTATCAACTATTAAGCTTAATTCTAGCAAGTAAAGCCAAACTGGAAAACTGTCACCAAGAATATATGTTTTGAAATAAGGGCTAGATTAAAGTAAAGTAAAGGAACCTCACATGAGAAGAATATTCTTAAAAAAATAAAAGAGACTGTAAACATTTGAGTTTTGATTTCTTATTTACCCATCACTCAATTTAGTGACATGACTTCCTAGATGCCTAAAGTTAGATATCTTTCTGAAAACCCTATCATACAAATACGTTAGCCTAGTAAATCCTATGGGACTTTCTTGTGGATTTCTTCTATTTCCAAGGTCAAACAGTAGGAACATCAGGAACACACTTCAAGAATGAGACTTCTTGAAAAAAACATATGATTTTAACTACAACTTACTAATGATCCATCCAATCTAATAACTTAAAGAATATGTTATTTATTTTTTTATATTGGGGTTGTGTTTAATATATGTTCTTTTATTAATAAAAATAATTTATTTTCATGCAACATTAAAGCCATAATTAATTCCATCAATACATTAAATTATTTTATTCATAATATTTGTTTAATTTATAGTTGTAATCCATAATAGAAAATTGTAAGTTTAAAGCTGATTCAATTAAATTTTCAATCACTCGCAATTTTTCTATTAGAAATATTAATTAAAGTTAACTAATATTATGTAGAAGATAATAAAAAATTGTTTTTTCTTTGAATTTTCTCTCACTAATTATCCACCTAAAATCATAATTTGTTTTTAACTTATTTTTTTATATTTTCAAAAATGACTATTGTTTTTGGGTTTAATTAGTTTATTGATCTGGGTAGGATGCACGTGTGGCTGGAAAGAGAAGATAGTATATATATAAATGTTTTTAATATAATCTTAAATATCTATTTTTACTTTAAATGCCACAATAATAGTAGAATAAGTTCTCATAAATATTTTTAATCTAATATAAGTTTTATCAAACTCATTACTACTCAAAGCGTAATGTTATAATTTATAATTTAATGTTATTCTTTGTGCTAAAAGACTGAAGTTTTATTTTCTTTGAAATCTTCATATAACTTATATATTATTAAGAAGAATGGATAAATATTGCATCTGAATAG
>NW_003314458.1:0-48230 GCF_000143415.4 Selaginella moellendorffii | reverse complement strand
TGCAGAAGACAACACAGATGAGAAGGCGAGCACCATCACTGAGGCATGAACACATAATTTTATTATAAAACATTAAACAGGTTTTTCTTAAAGCTTTACATGAGTTTAATCTTTTGATTCAATATTGTATTATCTCAATCCATACCTAAGCATAAGAAAAATATCCTGTTAGTTCAAATGGTAAATTAAGTATTTTATAAAAAGCAGATTAATTGTTTCAAAATAGAGAAAATTACATGAAACATTTGTGAGAAAAATACAACTCAGTTGGTAAAGATAAAAAAAATATTTTTAAAAATATTTATACATGTGTAAAACCTTTCTAACCAGAATATAAGTTACCAATATATCAAGAGTATTTAACACTATACTATTTTTAATATATTTAATATATTTAATATATTTATTATATTTAAGATAATATAATAACTTCATCAAAATATAATAAAATTTAAGGTTATTTTAATTTGAATTTTATTTTAAATTAATATAAATTGTTGTATTAATATTATTATTTGTGATTAAAGTGTTGTTAATATTTTTATCCTCTATAATTCTTATTTTTTTATACTTTCATTATAAATACTATAAAATTACAAAAATAAACTTAGATCTAAAATTTTACAATCTATAAGAATAATATAATGAAATTTTTATATTTTTTCAAATTTTAACATAATATAATTATCAAGATATAAAAAAAAATTTAAATAGTTTTTAATAGAATTTATAAAAAACTTACAATTCACATGTATATAGCTTTGATTTACATTAATTTTAATTTTGACATTTTTCAAGGATTTTTATAAGTGAGAATAATTTTCTTAAGTCTTCAAGTGTAGAGTTTTCTACAAAAATAATGATATTTTCAGATATTCTTAAGAATTGCATGTTTGGAATATATACATCACCAACAATTTCTCTAAATAGCAAAATACAAATATACTTTTTGATATAGATAGTAAATATTTTTTTGTAAGATTAGCAACCTTCCTTAATCTTTCTCTGTGCACATACGAAGTCCATTATATGGTTTTTCTCTAACATCCTTCTCTAGCCCACCTATCACTGTCTCATATTTTCACTATTCACAATTCACTATATTGTGATGGCGTACTATAAAGTCTCATCTTCTCTCATATGCGCTAATGTGTTAGCTTGGACTATTAAAATAGGAGATTGTGACCCTAGGATACCATTATTTGCATACACATATGGTGTTAGTTTTTGTAGCAGTGGATTGTAACACATTTTTAAGGGCCATTTGATAATAAGTTTGAAATGGTGACCTTTGTGGCCCGAACTTATGTTTCTATGCTCCCTGTGGTGCACCACAAGCCATTCTAAGGAAGCTCATCAATCTAGTGTCAGGCAATGCAAATGATGTTAGATCTCTTCCTCTTGCAAGGATATATGTCTATCTAGGTATTTGCAAAGGTGATGAATCCAATTCTATTCTTCTTCCACATTTTGTCTTGGGTGATTCATTTATCTGATTTCATTGTCTAAGAGTGAAGTGGCAAGAGACTGACATCTTTATGAAATATCTGCTTGTGACATTCTGACCTTGTAAGCATTGTTTTATAGTCAAGCAAAGCCACAAAGGCTACAACAGGCAATACAATGTACTACTATTTAACTATTTATTAGAGCAAGAAAATATCATACTACACCTTACAATTTCTCATTCTCTAGACATTCCTCAAACGCTGCTCATAGAATTCCAGAAGTTGTAACCTGACTACCATAAAACATGAAAGAAGCAGTGAAAAAGTACCATTCATGTTTTAAAGGTTTTTTTCCATTATTGAAAAATATCCAGAGGAGGTTAACACTTCAGAGCCTCACAAACACCTCATAAATTTCCCTGAAAGAGATGATGTGCAGTTCTATGGTTCTTTAAGAATACCTGCTAGTTTGAATCTGTCTTGAACATGTCTTCATTAGGTCCATTGGAGTAAAGGGTAAACATAAATGCAGAGTTTTCATAAATAGTGTTTCCTTCCAAAATACAAAAGCGACAGGGATGAATTAGAATAGTGGAGGCATGAGAATACATAGGGTATCACCTTGTATGAGGTACAACTTAGTTCCGGGCAATATCAGCAATCAGTTTGGACTAGTTGGAGGATGTTCGGGCTTCGTATAGAAGTGAGTCGTTGGCGAAAGCAATCTTGCACCGTGCGGAGTTGTCGAAGCAGAACCTTGGTAGCAAGGTAGCGAAAGTTGCTAATTGAACCAATGTGAAGCTTCACTTCAGTTCAGGATAGGCTTATATTCTATAAGCAAAAAAGATTGTATCTTCCCTCTAAGGACCTGCAGCAATTGTTTTTGCGGGAACATCATGATGTTCCGGCAGCAGGACATGGTGGAAAGCGAAAGACTCTGGCTTCGTTGAAAAAGGGATTTTTCTGGTTTGGTATGGAAGGTGATGTAGCGGACTATGCCATTCCTGCCCTTTATGCCAACAATATAAGCGTAGAACTGAGAAGTAGGCTAGAAAGTTGCAGTGCATTCCAGCACCAGTATGGCTATTTCAGAGTGTGACCCTTGATTTTGTCACTTGTTTGCCGAAGTCTAAGGGTTATGATACTTTGATGGTGGATTTGGATCAGTTGTCAAAGATTGCACATTTCATTCCAACTATGGGAACAATGAATGCGAAACAAATAGCAAAGCTCTTTTTCCATGAAGTAGTTCCGGTTCATGGTCTTCCTAAAGAGATGATCTCGAATAGAGATTTGAGATTTACGGGGAAGTTTTGGGGCATACTGTTCTAGTTGTTTGGTACCAAGTTGAAGTTTAGTACGGCTTATCATCCTCAAACTAATGGGCAAACCAAACATGTGAATGCTCAAGTTGAGGATTATCTGTGGTACTATGTTGCGACAGACTAACGTGACTGGGTTGAGCATTGGATACAGAAAAAATCTGTTATAACAACACATTTCATAGCACTATTGGCTGTTCTCCATGGGAGATGCTGCAAGGGAATGCTTGTGGAGTGCTTCAATAGGATGTTGTACTGAAACCAATGTCTGAAGTGTTGGTCCCGACCGTTGAGACTTATGCAAAGCAGTTATTGTCATGAATGTGACTTCGGGTATCAAAAGCTACTTGTTGGCTAGTCCTTTCGAATATTCTTTCCTTACTGCCACGACGGTAGGAGGTTAGTATTGCTAGACCCTTTACCAGTCCCTCTTGTTCAAGTATTAGTAAACTGGACTTTGCATCTATACTTGGATGAATGAGCATAAGGACAGAATTCCTAAGTGTCTATTCAGCCATCTTGCACTGGCGTGACAAGAACCCTCATGTATTGGGATTAGTCCCTCAATATCGCTGGATGATAGCTTACTGTGTTTGCCAAACACCCTCATTATCATGCCCTTTGTGTTAATCTCATTTCGTTCCCAAATGCTATTTATGGAAAGTATCTAGATTTGCTCATTTGGCATATCTATGGAATGTAGAGATTGTCATGAACACAATAGTGTTCATCCCGTGTCCAAATTCACAATCTAGGGACATTTCATATTTAGTAAGTTTTGAGTTTGTCCTAGAGACTAACTTCTGATACTAAGGGAGGCTTGAGGTGAAAGCCCAAAACGTGTGTTGCGCTTGGGCTTGTGAGTGAGGAGATTACGTTTGAGTTGGCAAGATTAATGTTAGCCTATCGGTGGTTCCATAAGTTGTTCCATGTACCTTGGGTAAAAGTAAACCTCTTTTGGGTTTGGTAAGAGTGGCAAATAAGCTAGTTCGTAGCTGTTTAGCATGGTACTAATGGATTCTTCTTAGGAATGATTATAAGTGGATCAATTAAGATTGTAGGGATTAATCTTGATTGATTCAAGTAGTCATTGCCGTGCTCTCTCATAAATTTTTCTTAGATTGGACTAAAGGCAGTGCAAAAGCAAGTTTGAGATTGGGTCAAAGATGAGACTGAAAAGAGAGTCGTCAGGGACTGTAATGCACCTTATCTCTCTCCCCTTAAGTCAACTAGAAAAAGGGCAATTGCTTGATGAAAGAGGCCTTAGTGGTTATTTTATCCCCCAAGGTTCTAAGGATCCACAGTGATAATATATCCAAATCTCATCTCATGATCACATGCGCTACAGGGACAAAGGATCAAACATGTAAATCATTTTCTCTTCACAGATAAATGGCTCACAACGAGATGCTAACTCATTGCTCGTGTTCACAGTATGCAAATCAAGAGTCCCTATTTTGGTGCATGTTGGTGGTGATGGTTTTACAAGTGGTGAGTTATGGGATGGATAGCAGTGAAGCACTATGCCATTTTGTCTAGGCTTGCTATTGGAAGACTTGGGTTACAATGTTCAATTCTTTCTTCAGGGAACTTTGCTATTGCTCTTTGAGTAGCTTGGTATTGGATTAGTTTTGAGTTTTGTTAGAAAGAGAATGGCATGAGTTTGTCTGTGTTGTAAATCTCTATCGGTGGGGTGTGGCATTTATGTTGCATTTTATCGAATCAAGCTAGCACTTGATACTCACATAAACCTTTGTAATAATGATATGGGTGTTGCTTGTGGTGTTGCTTAATTGATGATCAAGTCATTGTGATTTCCATATCATATCTATGTGATCATGAGTAATGTGTTTACAAAGTTGCTTGGTTAAACGATGATCAACCCCAAAATGGTTGATAGTGATGCTAGTCTACTTGCACATAGTAATATTGTAGTAGCTTTGACTAAGTTCTCAATGGTGATCCATGATATGCTAAGCTGGTACTTGTTTTCTGGGGATTTGCCTATTAAGGTGTTGGAAAAGGTTATATCATTCATGTAACACATGTGGTTTTCACCCTTTATCCTATAGTGATTTACCATAGAATAACCATGAAGCGGAACCTAAACCCTTTATGCACCACGTGTCACATTCCACATGCCACATGCCATGTGTCCAAGGATAGTGGTGCAAAACCCAAGTTTCAATGGCTATTTTATCAAGCAATTGCCCTTTTTCCAATTGATTTAAGAGGAGAGAGATAAAGTGCATTACAATTCACTTGCTATAGCTTGTTAATTTATTCATTAGCACTTGGAGTAAATTGTTGGATGGAGAAGGTGAGTAATTGAGGCATTGACATTGCTAGCACTTGTGTTAGTGGAAGTGGAATTATTGTTTTAAGTGATGAAGAATTTTCTTTAAAACTTTATTTTCCATGTTATTTTTCTTGTTAGTGTTTTGGCTTCATATTAGATCTTGAAGGTGGTTGAAAAAGAGTGTTAGTGCAATTTAGATATCTAAAGATATAATATTTGTGATCGAATCTTAGATGTTCATTTTGAATATTGTGGATGTCGATATTGGATGTCAAAAATATGGGCATGATGCTCGATGCATAAGCATACTATGGGTCTCAAAATTTTGTGTTAAGGTGAACCTATGTGAAGTTGTTGGTAGGAAGAAGTTAGTTGAGTCTTGAAAGTTTACATTCCTGGACCAAGAGTCATTCTTTTTATAGGATAGAAATTTTTCCACAAATTTTTTTAGACTTATTCAATGACTGATTTATTGATCATTTTGCTCAAAAACCATTCCGTTTTCGTAAACCAGTATAAACTAATGAAGGGGTTAGAGTTAATTTTGGTTAGCTTAGACCTTAGTAGGTACTTTGTATGTTGCGGCCCAAAAGGGATGCTAACTTTTGAACCTAAGATAATTGAGTTGGATAGAGTTTGGAGTTCGTGCAGAAAAATGGCTGTTATGCTTTTCTAGAAAGGTGGCCCTTATGCCTTTCTTTTATAGCATTTTGCTGGGTGGCAAGTTGCACTTTGCATTTTGTTAAACTCTATGAGGGTAATGAGCTCTCACTGACTTGGTCTTGGTGGCCTTGCGCCTTGGCTGAGGATGGTAATATCCAACTTAGTTGTTTAAAATTGAGATGTTGGTACCCGTACTATAGCTTTGTCTATGAGGAGGTTGTGTACCATTATGAGTCTATCTCATGGTCTTTACTTTAGTTTCGACTAAGTGTTAATCATGCATAGCCAACCTCTTCAAGGCATGCTCAGAGTTGTTGGCTAGACATGTCGGTGAACTTATTGCAATTGAGTTGGATTCGGGTAGTCATTTAGTTCGTGCTTGTCCATGAACCTTTATCTCGTGCCTAAGGTATTACATTCATGTTGGACAAGTTTATGACTCAATGGCATAAGTTTAGTGTTTAGATCTTGTGAAGGCAAGTTGAAAGAGTGATTATTAATTACTTGACAACTAGTGATTGCTTGTAGACTTTGTCAAGAACTGTTTGACACTTGCTTCGCTCGATGATGATTTATCGGTGATGGGCTTGCTTTACCAGATGGTGTTGCGGAGGATCGTGTCATTCAAACTTACATGGGTTTTCCATGTTAGCATATCGATTCCTTTGTCGATGTCATTTGGTTACGTTTAGTCTGTGGTGTTAGATTTTATTGAGTCTTGGATATGGTGAATCACTCTTTGATGATGTGTTATCTGAAACTGAGTATTGTTGGAGGATTGGTCTTGGATATTAAGTATAGTATCTTTGACTTTGGTTAACTTAGTTGCTGAAAAGCTTTAAGTGGTGATTCACACTTGCTTTCTTTTAGCTTTGTTCTAGTGTTGATGGTATTAAAGTGATGTTTTGTTGTTGACATTATTATTATTAAGATTCAAGTGGGATAAGATGTCTCTCCGTAGGATTGATATTGAGTTTCATTAGTCTCGATGTACATAGTGTTGATACTTGGGCTGTAGCTTTATGTTGTTGGCATTTGTACAATTGCTAGTTAGCAACTGTATTAACGTTTAAATAAACTGAGTGGCAAGTTGAGTTAGTTGTGTTCTAGATGAGATTGCTTAGTCGAGGTTGAGTTTTGAGCTTTCCCTTGAAAAGTGATTTAGTCATGGACTATGCTAGCTTTACGAGAGGAAGAGTTAGTGATCGATATTAAAATGTTTGAATCCTTATTGGATTTGAGTTGGAATATATTGATTATTGATGATTCTTCTTGTGCTTGTTATTTAATGAGTTGCGTCTTGCTATAGATGGATTCATAGAGGATTGATTAGATAATCACTTATTAAGCATAACTTTTTTATGCTTAGCTTTTGGATTGATGCAAACATGCACTTCATTAGCTTTTGCAGTATAAAGTTTAGTTTATAGATGTGTTGAGGAGGATATTATGAATTATGCTATGATTTCTTCTTTAGCATTAAAGTTAGTTCATGCGAGACTCATGATTATTGTTAGGCAAGACTTGGGTATAGGATCCTTCGAGCTTTTAGACTTTGAGGTTTATGCTCATTGCTCCATTTGTTAAGAGTTGTTGGGGAAGGTATTTTGGCTCATTAGCTTTGATATTAAAGTTAATATTTGCATTTGGCAATCATTAGTGATGATTGACTGTCATCTGGGAGTTGATTATCCTTATCAAAGGTTTTGCTTGATTATTGTTGATATAGAATGTTTTGCTGTTCTTCGGGATGGTGAATTTTTTCTTTGATGATGATTATGTATTTCTCTATTCATAGGATGGTTGATGATCTTTTATGATAGTTAGTTGTTTTTTTGATGGCTTATGCCTTCTCACAATATCACATGTTCTTTGTGGTTTACTCTGGATTGGTCTTTTGGGTTTGAGACATTGGTAGGATGTTGCTGACACTCACTTGAACAACTCTAGTTCCTTGGTGTTATTGACCGAGATTTATACAAATTGGCTAGTGCAATAGTTAGCATGAACGAGTGTTTGTTAGTCATACAACATTCATTTTGTTCTATTGATTATTGTTTAAGTTAGTTTTGATAGATTTGGATGTTATTTCCTTTAAGTGATACATTCGTGAGCATTTTGTTTGTCAGTCAATGATACTTTGTGTTCTTTAAGTTATCTTTTGTAAGTTGTTTGGCATTCTATCTGCAATCTTTGATAGTTAAGTTTTATCATTGAGTTTTCTTGATGATACACTTGCTATTAAATTTTGTTAGATAGTGAATTCTATATTTTCCAAACATACTAATCTTGGTGGTTCATATATTCAAATACTGGTTTATCAGATGATAACTTACTTGGAATATTTAGTGTTCTAATCTAAGATTTAATCACTGATAATTAAGACTCTAAAATATCATTGTTTATGACTCTGATATTGTCTATCTGCTAATCTTTGGGTTTGGGCCAATATAGGCAAACTAGCTTCGACACTTCGTGTGCATGGTGAAATCTTTAGTCATGGGGTAGCTATTGTCGACTAGTCACATAACCCACCTCTCTATCGATGTTCTTTATTCCGTTAAAAAGGTGTGACCGTGTAAACAACTCTAACTGTCTATTTATAATAGTCTATCTAAACCTTACTGATAGGTTTGGTTTCTTTGCTTATGAGGGTTGGGGCCTAAGGCTTCTCTCTCTATATCCCTGCAGGTAGGGGCGTATCACACTTTTGTAAGCTGGGTGACACCCAGAGCAGCAAGGGTGGCTGACTCCGTTGGTCATTTCCTTGTCAGCGACGGCGAAAGGTGTCTGAGTTGGTAGTGCATCCGCATTAGACAAAAAAGTTGCCTCCTAACTCATTTAAGTTGGTGCATTTCTCATATAGTGTGATCATCGTGAACTTTTTCTAGAGTTGTTTCCTTGGCAATGGTCTAGATTGGAGTATGCATCGACAAGGATGTCGATCTTCCCAAAGGGGGGGAGAGTGTTGCGAATGTGACTTTAGGTATCGAAAGTTATTTGTCAACTATTTCTTTCGAATATTCTTTCCTTACTGCTAAGTCCTTTATCAGTCTCCGCCTAAGCTAGTTGAGAAACTGATCTTCGCGTGTGCACTTGACCAGATGAGCATAAGGACAGAATTCCTAAGTGCTATTAGTCAAGCATACTTGATTTGGTTAGAGAAACTCATTCGTTGACTTGCACTTGCTAGTGTTGGGAACCCTCATGATATTGAGCTTGGTCCCTCAATATTGGTTAGATGATATCTTACTGTGTCTGCTAAACACCCTTGCTATCATACCTTTTGTGTTAGTCTCATTTTGGTTCCAAATGCTATTTATGGAAAGTGCCTAGATTTGCTCATTTGGCATATCTATGGAATGTAGAGATTGGCCTAAACATGATGGTGTTCGTCCCGTGTCCAAATTCACAATTCCATATTTAGTAAGTTTCGAACTTGTCCTAGAGAGTAACTCTTGATACTAAGGGAGGCTTGGGGTGAAAGCCCAAAGCATGTGTTCCTCAAGATGGGGGGTCTAAATGTATAGTAAGGATAGTGGGTAGGTTGGGCATGGTTGATCAACCTAAGGTATAGTCTAACTCCCACTTGCGTGCTTGTCCTTGTTCTGCATCTAGTTTGAGTCTAAGCTCAAGTTTCATTCAATGTTAACTAGTGGAGTGCCCATATCTTTGCGTTAGGCCACTGGTATGCTGAAATAGCACCAGACTCCGTTTGGCTCCATTTTGTATGTTGGTCCTGGCATTGGGATGCTAGATACTCTAGGACTGTTCCAAGTTTCTCTATGCTCTTATCCCTTCACTTTTTGGGCTGTATGCTCAGGAGTCGTTCCGTGCTCCAGTGCTATTGCTCCTTGGCTCCATGCTTGGGAGTTTGGCACAATTCCTTCATTCAGTGGCCCAAGGCCCTAAAACTTGAATTCCACACCACTGTCCTTTGGACATGTGGTATATGACACATGGCACATGGAGGGTTTAGGTTCTGCTTCGTGGTTATCCTATGGTAAATCACCATAGGATAAAGGGTAAAAACCACGTGTGCTATAGTTGAGACCTCTAACTTCTCTCTATGTCCCTATGGGCAGGGGCGTATCACACTTTTGTAAGCTGGGTGACAGCTAGAGCAGCAAGGGTGGCTAACTCCATTGGTCATTTCCTTGTTGGCAACGGCCAGAAGGTGTCTGAGTTGGTAGTGCATCTACATTAGACAAAGAGGTTGCTTCAAAATTCATTTAAGTTGTGCATTTCTCACACAGTATGAACATCGTGAACTTGTTCTGGAGTTGTTTCCTTGGCAGTGCTCGAGACTATAGTATGCATCAACAAGGACATCGATCTTCCCTAAAGGGGGGAGAGTGTCGCAAATGAGACTTTGGGTATCAAAAGTTACTTATTGACTATTCCTTTTAGATATTCTTTTTTTACTGCCATGATGACAAAAGGTCAATATTGTTAGATTCTTTATCAGTCTCTACCTAAGCTAGTTGAGAAACTGGTCATCACATGTGCACTTAGACCCGAAGGGCACTAAGGAACGAAATCCAAAGTTGTCATTTAGTCAAGCATACTTGACACAGTGATGAGAAACTCATGTTGTTAGCTTGCACTTACTAGTGTTGGGAACCCTTGCAATATTAAGCTTAATCCCTTAATATTCACTAAATGATAGTTTACCGTTGTAAGTTCTTGAGTTTGGACTTCCTGGGAGGTCACCCAACTTAGTACTATTCAAACCCAAGGACACTTAACCCCAAATATCCCAAAAATTTTAACCGATTGGAAAAAGGGGTGCACTCTTATTCATGGGCCCTTTCCCTCTATATTTGAACCCCAATGGATCGTCTCCCAAGCTATTTCCTTTGGTTGCTTACAATCCACCATGTTTCTCTGCAAGTTCATGCTCTCGTAAATGGAAGCTGAGAGCCATTGTTCTCCCGAATTGTTCCTTTTGATTATTTTCAACCGTGTTTGCCAAACACTCTCACTATCATGTACTTTGTGTTAGTTCTATTTGATCCCAATTGTTATTTATGGAAAGTGTCTAGATTTACTAATTTGGCATATCTATGGAATGTAGAGATTATTCTGAACACAATGGTCTTTATCCCATGCCCAAATTAACAATCTAGAGCCATTTCATATTGAGTAAGTTTCAAGTTAGCCAAAACTCAAAAAAGCCTTTAGCCAAGTTTTACCTAATAATGATCACAAATCTCACATAAACCAACTTTAATGCTATAGAAGAAATCATAGTACAACCCACAACATCCTCCTCAACACATGCAGAAGTTAAATTTCATAATGCCAAAGCTAATAGAGAGCATTTCTGCATCAATCCAAAAGCTAAGCATAATAAAGCTATACTTAACAAGTGACCATCAAATTGATCCTCCATAAATCCATCTTTCTAAAACAAGATATAACTCACTTCATAACAAATATAGAAGCAATCATCAATAATCAATATATCCTCAACTCAAATCTAATAAGGAACCATCAATTTCAATATCAATCACTAACTCTTCCTCTCATAAAGCTAGCATAGTCTATGACTAAATCACATTTCAAAGAAAATCCAAGCTCAACCCCTACTAAATAATCTCGTCTACAACATGATTAACTCAACTTGTTACTCAGCTCATTTGAATGTCAATATAGTTGTTAACTAGTAAATGCACGAATGCCAATAATATAAGTTACAGCCAAATTATAGATATTATCTATATCAAGACTAATAAAATTCAATATCAATCTTATGGAAAGAAATCTCATTTCACTCGATTCTTAACATCAATAATGTCAATGACAAGACATGCCATTAAATTCAATGCCATTAATCACTTCAATGACAATAGTGTCATTGGGTTTGAATAATACTGGGTTTGGTGACCTCCCAAGAAGTCTAAACTTATGAACTTACAATTATAACAAAGCCAATAGAAAGCAAGAGCGAATCACCACTGAAAGCTCTTTAGCAACTAAACTAACCAAAGTTAAAGATATTTTAATTAATATCCAAGACTAATCCTTCAACAATACTCAGTTACAGATAACACCTTATTAAGGAATGAATCACCACATCCAAGATTCAATGAAATCCAACACCACATACTAAATACAACCAAATGACATTGATAAAATGGAATTGATATGCTTACATAGAAAATCCATGTAAGTCTATGAATTGATCCTTCGCAACACCATCCGGTAAAGTAAGTATATCATTGCTAAATTATTATCAATGAAGTAAGTGTCAGTTGTCCTCAATGAAGTCTACTAACAATCACTAGTTACAAAGCAACCAACCATTACTCTTCAACTTGCTTTTATAAAACTAAAACACTAAACTCACGTCATCGAGTCATATACTTATTCAATATGAATGTAATATCCCAGAACAAGATAAAGGTTTATGGACAAACACGAACAAAATGACCACTCGAATCCAACTTAACTACAATAAGCTCACTAATGTGTATAGCCATTAGCTCTGAGAATGCCTTGAAGAGGCTAGCTATGCATAATCAACACTCAGTCTTAACTAAAGTGAAGACCATGAGATGGATTCATATTGGTACACAACTTCCTTATAGACAAATCTATAATACGGGTACTAACACCTCAACTGCAAACAACTAAGCTAGACATCACTATCCTCAGCCAAGATGCAAGGTTACTAAGAATAAGTCAAGATCAATAAAAGTTATCTATTCTCATAGAGTCTAACAAGATGTAAGATGCAACTTGCCACCTAGTATAACATTATAAAATAAAGGCACAAGAGTCACAATTTTAGAAAAGCACAACAACCACTTTTTTACACCAATTCTAGATTCCATCCAATTTAATTGCCTTAGCCCCAAAAATCAGCATCCCTTTCGGACTGTATCATACAAACTATAACTAATTTGTATTGGTTTATGAAAACTAAATAGTTTTTAGGTAAAGTGATCAATAAATCAGCAATTGGAAAAGCTTAAGAAAATTTGTGGAAAATTTTCCATCTTAGAGAAAAAATGACTCTTAGTCTAGGAATGCAAACTTTTAAGATTCAACCAACTTCGTCCTACTAACAACTTCACATAGGTACAGCTCAACACTAATTCTCATGACCTAACAGTATAACTAAGAATTGCCTATATTTTTGACATTTAACACCGATATTTGCAAAATGCAAATGAATATCCAAAACTCGATCATAAAGACCATATCTTCGGATATCCACATTGCACTACAGTTTTCTTCAATCACCTTCAAGATCCAATATAAAGCCAAAACACTAATTAAAAAAATGACATGAAAAGTCAAGTTCCAAGGAAAAACTCTTCATCACTCAAAACAACAATGTCACTTCCACTAACACAAGTATTAGCAAAGTCAATACCTCAACTTCATACCTTTTCCATTTAACAATCTACTCCTAGTGCTAATGGATCAATTAATAAACTATAACAAATGAATGCTATAACTTTTTCTAACACCTTAATAGGCAAACTCAAGGAAATAAGGTACTAGTTTAGCATATCATAGATCACCATTGAGAACTTAGTCAAAGCTACTTCAATGTTATTTATTGCAAATAGAGTAGCTTCACTATCAGCCACCTTTGGGGTTGAACATCATTTGACCAAGCAACTTTGTAACCACATTACTCACTATCATATGGATATGATATAAAAATCACAATAATCTGATCATTAATCAAGCAACACCATGACCAACGCCCATATCATTATGTGAGTATCAAGTGCCAACTCAATTTGACACAATACAACATAAATGCCACACCCCACCAATAAAGATTTAAACACTAAACACCACCAACTTTTGTTCACAATATAGACAAACTCATACCACTTTCTTTTTAACCAAACTCAAAATTAATCCAACACCAAACTATTCAAGGAGTAATAGCAAGGTTCCCCAAAAAATAATTAAGGATTGTAATTCAAGTCTTCAATAGCAAGCCTAGACAAAATGGTTTAACACTTCACTACTATCCATCCCATGATTCACCACTTGTAAGACCATCATAATTAACATACATCAAGGTTGGGACTTTTGATTGCATGATGTGAACACGAGCAATAAGATCACACCTCATTGCAAATCATCTCTCCAAGAAGAGAAAATGATTTATGTGTTTGATCCTTTATTCCCAATAACTCTCTTTTCGGTCTCAACTTTGACCAAACCTCAAGCTTGCATTAACACTGCCTTTAGTCCAGTCTAAGAAAAGTATAAGAGAGCATAGCAATGACTACTTGAAATAATAGACTAGTCCCTACAGTCTTGATTGATCCATTTATAATCATGCCTATGAAGGATCCACTAGTGCTGTGCTAAACAATTGCGGACTAACCCATTTGCCATTTATAGCAAACCTAGAGAAGGTTTACTTTTAACCATGGTACATGGAATAACTTATAGAACCACCAATAGGCCATTATTAATCTTGCCAACTCAAAATGTAACCTTGAATTGCTAATATGCCTCACTCACGAGCCCTCAGTGCAAACTTGTGCAAATGGACCATCTCAATTCATCTTATGAGCCCAAGCGCAAGCTCATACAATATGGTACAAAAAGGTAACCAAAGTCTAGAGCTAAAGAACGATTGTGAAGTCTTAGCACCTAAACGTATACCCACTTAAATCATCATTTTTATCTTTGCATATGCAATGAGACTAGTTGCCCAATCTTATTGGATAGTACTCACTGAGACTCATTCTCTAATATCAAATGTAATGCATGTGGTTTTCACCTTTATCTTATAATGATTTATCATAGGATGACCATGAAGTGGAACATAAACCCTCTATATGCCACATGTTATATGCCATGTGTCCTCAAGGACAATGGAGTGGAACCCAAGTTTCAGAGCTTTGGGCCACTGAACGAAGGAACAGAGCTAAACTCCCAAGCTTACAACTAAGGAGTGAATGAACTGAAGCAAGAGTGACTTCTGAGCGTTCAGCCCAAAGAGCGAAGGGACAAGAGCAAAGAGCGACTTAGAATAGTCCTAGAGCATCAAGCATCCCAATGCTAAGACTAACATGCAAAATAAAGCTAAATGGAGTCTGGTGCTATTTCAGCATACTGGCAGCCTAATATAAAGATATGGATACTCCTCTAGCTACCATGGTATGGAACTTAGACATAGACTCAAGCCAAACATAAAACAAAGACAAGCACGTAAGCAAGAGGTAGACCATACCCAATCTATCCACTATCCCTAGAATACATTTGGACAAACGCCCCCCCCCCCCGCCCCCCCCCTGAGAATGCAAGCTTTGGGCTTTCACCCTTAGCCACCTTTAGTACCTAAAGTTAGTCCTTGAGACTTACTTGAAACTTATTAAATATGGAATGAAACTACATTGTGAATATAGACACGGGATGAATACCATTGTGTTCAAGACAATCTCTACATTTTATAGATTGACATTTGCTTAGCATTCAATCCTAACAACTTAACTAAGTCTTTGGATATCACGCTGTGCGTAGCTCCTGTGTCAATCATTACTCGGATTCGGTGTCCACGGACAAAGCCTATGAAATATATCAACGGATCAGTGTTTGCATTGATTGCAAGAAAAGTTTGAGGAAAGCAACGAAAGTTACTCAACTCTTCTTCCTCATAGTCTGCATTGACCAACTCGTCAACCCCTTCGGCTTCACCACCACTATCTTCCCTCATGACATTAACACAAGACCTTGTCTTATGCTTGTTGGGACATTCCGAAGACCTATGTCCTGACTCTCCACAATGGGAGCAATGACCCACACTACCCGTTCCGCTAGGAGTAGGTTTTGTAGGTTGCTGCTGCTTGTACCCACACCAGGAGGAGGAACAGAGGGCCTAGGACCAGAAGAAGCTACTGGTGGTCTCCAACCACCACCACCTTTGTTAATTGTTGGTTATGAGCCCTCAAAGCGGAACCTGCCTTCCACCTTCTGTTTCCGATCACCTTGTTTATTCCCAAAATTTTTATTCTTGTCCGAGGTACCAACATACGGCTGCTGATATTGTTCAATGAGTGAGTGACTAAAGGCAACTTGCTGCATTGCCTCCTTACACTCCAGGTACGTTTTCAGCTTAAACTTCAAAATCTCATTACGAGAAAGTGAAATTAAACCCTCTAGGAAATAACTCCGAGCATCTTCGTCACTTATATTTGCAATCATAATGTGCTTTTAAGCAAATGCATTAATGTAATGCATGAGATCCCCTCGTTGCTTTAACCGCCGCAATTCCACGCGAATTCTTAGACCAATATCATCCGGCAAGTATTCCTTACGGATACGAGACCGCATCTTGGTCTAACTTCTAGTCTGCCCTTTTTTAGCACACATCTGGCGCCACAAGGTTTTGGCATGATTGGTGAGAAAGGATTGCAAGCATGCAACTTTTGTACGATCATCTACGTCTGCCGCTATGAAATAATTTTCCATATCATAGACCCAGTTGTAAGCCTCAAATTTTTCCTTTCCAATTTGCTAGCTTACCTTGTCTATCTGACCAACACTGCCTTGGCTTTTGTTAAGTTCCCTCGCCAAGGTTCCCATCTATTGTACCAACTCCTACTTGGTCTTACTTGGTTTTAGCTACTCACTGCACGAGCAATGGAGCATTAGCCATCCATCCATGGATTCCCAAATCTCTACCAATCCCCCTCCCCAGGTTAGACTGGGCTTAAGGTTCAACTACGCTCCCCACAGGCACAAGCAGCCAAGCACACTAAGCCTCCAGGTTCTTAACATCCCTTGGTACAACTAGACTTGATCATGGGACCCTCTAAATCCCAAGCCTTGGGTGCAACACTTGCTTCGGGTGTGAGACACAAAATCCCTAGGCCCCAAAGTGGAGCCGGAAGGGCGCCACGTGGTAGTGGCCAAAGTGAAAGCCAAACGAGCGTAACACGTTTGGACTAAAAGCTCCACCTTGAAAGGTCGAGAGCAGGAGTGGAACCCCTAACAAAGTGCTTGAGGAATGAGCATGAAGCGAGCCATAAGCGAGGCTCCAAAAAGGGACCCGAAAAGAACTAACACATGACACATGGAAGTGTTCGAGATGGACCTGAGTTGGAGTCCGAAGTGGAGTCCGAAGTGGAGTCTGAGAAGGACCCCGAGATGGAGTTCGAGGTGGAGTCCGAGGTGGACCCGAGATGGATCCGAGATTGAGTCCGAGACGGACCCGAGATGGAGTCCGAGATGGACCCGAAATGGACCCGAGATGGAGTCCGAGATGGACCCAAGATGGACCCGAGATGGAGTCCGAGATGGAGTCCGAGATGGACCCGAGATGGAGTCCGAGATGGAGTCCGAGATGGACCCGAGATGGAGTTCGAGATGGAGTCCAAGATGGACCCGAGATGGACCCGAGATGGAGTCCGAGATGGACCCGAGATGGAGTCCGAGATGGAGTCCGAGATGGACCCGAGATGGAGTCCGAAGTCGAGACCGAGTCCGAGTCCGAGTTCGAGTCCGAGTCCAAGTCCGAGTCCGAGTCCGAGTTCGAGTCTGAGAGGGTGAAAGCCCAAAGCGTTCGTCTCCCAGACCCTGGGGGGTTTGGTGAGCTCCAAAAGTATAGTAGGGGGAGGACTGCAGTGGAGCCAGTTTGGCCAGGAAAGGCCAGTTTGGCCCAGGAAGGCCAGACCCAGTGTTGGGTGATGAGCTGCCCACTGGGAAGTCCAAGACTAAAGTGAACACGGACCGACAAGCGGGGTAGCTTGGTGAAGTGTTCAAGAGCCGGCTCTAGTTCCCCCGGGAGATCGACTGGCCGATGCTCCCAGTCCAAGTGTGGGTGGCACTACCTACTTGGATACCTGTCGTGGCTCAACGGAACCTCGCTCTAAGCCCATGGCTAGAGCACCTAAAGGCGGAAGGCGGGGAGAGTACCTAGGTGGCTCGCGTAAGGCCACGGTGTTTCGAAATGTTGTCCCAAAGGCCCAGACTGTGGAAAGGAAGAGGAGCAGTCCTTTGGGGTAGTGACCAAGGACACAGTCGTGTGGTGAGGAAGTCCCAGAGGACCGTGGGACTTAGTGGTCGGGCTTGTGGGCCTCGATCCAGTGGCAGTGTCGGCAAACACGGCTAGGGGCAGAAAGGGACTTAGTGGGGACTGACAGAGGGATATTGGGGAAGGCTATTCCCCTTGTCAATGGGCATCCTAAGGATGCTAAGGAGTGGATCTGAGATGACCATTCACGGATGGTTTACCTAGTCTTGGAGAGCCAAGACTGTGATGCAAAGTGTATTGGACTACCAGTGTGGCAAAGGTGATTGGGCATGGCCTTAGCGTGATAGGCTGCCATGTCAGTGGTACCTTTGAGTGTCGGTCGTGGGATCGGACACATGGAGCACTTGGACCAAGTGCAAATGTTGAGTGGCATGGATGCCATTCTTGGGGCTAGCAAGTCCCAAGTCCTGAATTGGACTTATGGAGGTTGTGATTGAGACTCCTCCAAGTGGTCGGAGGTGTGGTTAAGTGATTAAAGTAGAATGGAAAAATTAGTCGCTTACAATTTGGTATCAGAGCGGTTCCTTAGTCCGACTTTTATTGGTGCTCAAGTATATCACCACTGGTGTTGGCATCGGAAGGTCCGAGGAGTGGGCCTATCCTTGAGGAGTAGCAAGTCGGGAAGACATGGCTCTCCATTACAGTTCATGTGGGAACTTGTAGACAAAGTGGTGGATAGAAAAGGGCCAATAATGGAACGACTTTGGGATCTTGGGAACAGTATAAGGTTTCCTCAGAGAGCTGAGGATGTGATCCAGATGAGCGTTTGACGCAGCAAACGGGCTAATGTAGTTGTGGTAAACAACTATAGTTGGGATCACGAGAAAGATGTAGACTCCAAAACAATAAAGGAGTCACAAGATTACCCTCATATAGTTGAGGCTGGTGCTCATAACTTTGAGACCAGAATTGATGACCATGGGAGGTCAAATATAGAAGAGGACACAAGTCCTTGAAATGGTAGCCGGGGCTACCTCCAATAAATGCTAGAACAACCCAAGGAGTTGGGGGTGTACTTAAAGATGAGTTGCTATTCTCATCATATGGACAAGTGGTCCTAAGGGGCAAAGGTTAGCCCCAAGAAAATCACCAAGTGTCAGAATAACACTTGCAAAGATTGTCCTTGTGAGTAGGACATGAATACAAGAAGTTGTATCCCAGTGAGTTGGCACCTCTAAAACTGAGACCTCGCAGGTTGTTGGATTAGCAAAGTCCAAAATGCTAGATGACTCAAGCGGAGTCAGGGAATGGTCCTAAGGGATTGGTTGGAGCATTTGGACTGAGGTGTATGGTGCCCCACAAAGGATGGGGGGGGGATCATAGGATCCAAGGATGAGAACAGAGGGTATTTCATCGATGGCAAAATGTGCCATGCTAAAGTCGTGGGAAAGGTGTTCCCAAAAAGAAAACAACTTTGACACAAAGTTGTGTGTGACCTCTATGGTGCAGTGCTAACGGATGGTTGGCATGAGAAAGAGTGGTATTGGTCTTGGCAAAGACTTAGACACAAATAAGAAGTGTCATAGAGGTAGGCTCATGGAGCTGATGGTGTGGAGACACCAAATGTGCCAAGGTGTGATACCTTGAGGCTATGTTGGTGGGTTCATGAGAACCCCTTGCCAAAGGAATCCCAATAGAAATGGGAATGGCATAGCCTAAGCTGCAGAGCATGCAATTAGAGTGTGGTGACCCAGATAATGATGGAGGTGTGGAAGCACCAGCAATGAGTTGTAGGACTTGACAACTATGAGGCAACTAAGCAAGAGGTGCAAAATAATTGGTTAAACGGGTAGAAGTTAGCTACCCAAGCCTTCTTAATGGCATAGGGAAGTGGATATACCCTTACGGGGGATAAGTTGCTTATGTTGCAATATAGTAAGTCAATGTCATAAAAGGAAATACTCATTGTCAAGGAAGCCGTCATTGGGACACCCAAACACTCTAGAACACTAGGAGGTGGTGTTTGATGTCGCGAGGGCAGTGTGAGACACAAAATCCCTAGGCCCCAAAGTGGAGCCGGAAGGGCGCCACATGGTAGTGGCCGAAGCGAGAGCCAAACGAGCATATCACGTTTGGACCAAAAGCTCCGACTTGAAAAGTCAAGAGCGGGAGTGGAACTCCCAACGAAGTGCTCGAGGAACGAGCATGAAGCGAGCAAAAGGCGAGGCTTCAAAAAGGGACCCAAAAGGACCAACACATGACACGTGGGAGTGTCCGAGATAGACTCGAGTTGGAGTCCGAAGTGGAGTCCGAGATGGACCCGAGTTGGAGTCCGAACTGGAGTCCGAGATGGACCCGAGTTGGAGTCCGAAGTGGAGTCCGAAGTGGAGTCCGAGATGGAGTCCGAGATGGACCCGAGTTGGAGTCTGAAGTGGAGTCCGAGATGGACCCGAGATGGAGTCCGAGATGGAGTCTGAGGTGGACCCGAGATGGACCCGAAATGGAGTCCGAGATGGAGTCCGAGATGGACCCGAGATGGAGTCCGAGATGGAGTCCGAGATGAACCCGAGATGGACCCGAGATGGAGTCCGAGATGGAGTCCGAGATGGAGTCCGAGATGGAGTCCGAAGTCGAGACCGAGACCGGGACCGGGACCGAGACCGAGACCGAGACCGAGATCGGGACCGAGACTGAGACCGAGGCCGAGGCCGAGACCAAGGCCGAGCCTGAGTCCGAGTCCGAATCCGAGTCCGAGTCCGAGTCTGGAGCCTGAGAGGGTGAAAGCCCAAAGCGTTCGTCTCCCAGACCCTGGGGGGTTTGGTGAGCTCCAAAAGTATAGTAGGGGGAGGACTGTAGTGGAGCCAGTTTGGCCAGGAAAGGCCAGTTTGGCCCAGGAAGGCCGGGCCCAGTGTTGGGTGATGAGCTGCCCACTGGGAAGTCCAAGACTAGAGTGAACACAGACCGACAAGCGGGGTAGCTTGGTGAAGTGTTCAAGAGCCGGCTCTAGTTCCCCCGGGAGATCGACTAGCCGATGCTCCCAGTCCAAGTGTGGGTGGCACTACCTACTTGGATACCAGGCGTGGCTCAACGGAACCTCGCTCTAAGCCCATGGCTAGAGCACCTAAAGGCGATAGGTGGGGAGAGTACCCAGGTGGCTCGCGTGAGGCCACGGTGTTCCGAAATGTTGTCCCAAAGGCCCAGACTGTGGAAAGGTAGAGGAGCAGTCCTCTGGAGAAGTGACCAAGGACGCAGTCGTGTGGTGAGGAAGTCCCAGAGGACCGTGGGACTTAGTGGTCGGGCCTGTGGGCCTCGATCCAGTGGCAGTGTTGGCAAACACGGCCAAGGGCAGAAAGGGACTTAGTGGGGACTGATAGAGGGATATTGGGGAAGGCTATTCCCCTTGTCGATGGGCATCCTAAGGATGCTAAGGAGTGGATCTGAGATGACTATTCACGGATGGTTTACCTAGTCTTGGAGAGCCAAGACTGTGATGCAAAGTGTATTGGACTACCAGTGTGGCAAAGGTGATTGGGCATGGCCTTAGCGTGATAGGCTGCCATGTCAGTGGTACCTTTGAGTGTCGGTCGTGGGATCGGACACATGGAGCACTTGGACCAAGTGCAAATGTTGAGTGGCATGGATGCCATTCTTGGGGCTAGCAAGTCCCAAGTCCTGAATTGGATTTACGGAGGTTGTGATTGAGACTCCTCCAAGTGGTCGGAGGTGTGGTTAAGTGATTAAAGTAGAATGGAAAAATTAGTCGCTTACAATTTGGTATCAGAGCGGTTCCTTAGTCCGACTTTTATTGGTGCTCAAGTATATCACCACTGGTGTTGGCATCGGAAGGTCCTATCCTTGAGGAGTAGCAAGTCGGGAAGACATGGCTCTCCATTACAGTTCATGTGGGAACTTGTAGACAAAGTGGTGGATAGAAAAGGGCCAATAATGGAATGACTTTGGGATCTTGGGAACAGTATAAGGTTTCCTCAGAGAGTTGAGGATGTGATCTAGATGAGCGTTTGACGCAGCAAACGGGCTAATGTAGTTGTGGTAAACAACTATAGTTGGGATCACGAGAAAGATGTAGACTCCAAAACAATAAAGGAGTCACAAGATTACCCTCATATAGTTGAGGCTGGTGCTCATAACTTTGAGACTAGAATTGATGACCATGGGAGGTCAAATATAGAAGAGGACACAAGTCCTTGAAATGGTAGCCGGGGCTACCTCCAATAAATGCTAGAACAACCCAAGGAGTTGGGGGTGTACTTAAAGATGAGTTGCTATTCTCATCATATGGACAAGTGGTCCTAAGGGGCAAAGGTTAGCCCCAAGAAAATCACCAAGTGTCAGAATAACACTTGCAAAGATTGTCCTTGTGAGTAGGACATGAATACAAGAAGTTGTATCCCAGTGAGTTGGCACCTCTAAAACTGAGACCTCGCAGGTTATTGGATTAGCAAAGTCCAAAATGCTAGATGACTCAAGCGGAGTCAAGGAATGGTCCTAAGGGATTGGTTGGAGCATTTGGACTGAGGTGTATGGTGCCCCACAAAGGATGGGGGGGGGATCATAGGATCCAAGGATGAGAACAGAGGGTATTTCATCGATGGCAAAATGTGCCATGCTAAAGTCGTGGGAAAGGTGTTCCCAAAAAGAAAACAACTTTGACACAAAGTTGTGTATGACCTCTATGGTGCAGTGCTAACGGATGGTTGGCATGAGAAAGAGTGGTATTGGTCTTGGCAAAGACTTAGACACAAATAAGAAGTGTCATAGAGGTAGGCTCATGGAGCTGATGGTGTGGAGACACCAAATGTGCCAAGGTGTGATACCTTGAGGCTATGTTGGTGGGTTCATGAGAACCCCTTGCCAAAGGAATCCCAATAGAAATGGGAATGGCATAGCCTAAGCTGCAGAGCATGCAATTAGAGTGTGGTGACCCAGATAATGATGGAGGTGTGGAAGCACCAGCAATGAGTTGTAGGACTTGACAACTATGAGGCAACTAAGCAAGAGGTGCAAAATAATTGGTTAAACGGGTAGAAGTTAGCTACCCAAGCCTTCTTAATGGCATAGGGAAGTGGATATACCCTTACGGGGGATAAGTTGCTTATGTTGCAATATAGTAAGTCAATGTCATAAAAGGAAATACTCATTGTCAAGGAAGCCGTCATTGGGACACCCAAACACTCTAGAACACTAGGAGGTGGTGTTTGATGTCGCGAGGGCAGTGTGAGACACAAAATCCCTAGGCCCCAAAGTGGAGCCGGAAGGGCGCCACATGGTAGTGGCCGAAGCGAGAGCCAAACGAGCATATCACGTTTGGACCAAAAGCTCCGACTTGAAAAGTCAAGAGCGGGAGTGGAACTCCCAACGAAGTGCTCGAGGAACGAGCATGAAGCGAGCAAAAGGCGAGGCTTCAAAAAGGGACCCAAAAGGACCAACACATGACACGTGGGAGTGTCCGAGATAGACTCGAGTTGGAGTCCGAAGTGGAGTCCGAGATGGACCCGAGTTGGAGTCCGAATTGGAGTCCGAGATGGACCCGAGTTGGAGTCCGAAGTGGAGTCCGAAGTGGAGTCCGAGATGGAGTCCGAGATGGACCCGAGTTGGAGTCTGAAGTGGAGTCCGAGATGGACCCGAGATGGAGTCCGAGATGGAGTCCGAGGTGGACCCGAGATGGACCCGAAATGGAGTCCGAGATGGAGTCCGAGATGGACCCGAGATGGAGTCCGAGATGGAGTCCGAGATGAACCCGAGATGGACCCGAGATGGAGTCCGAGATGGAGTCCGAGATGGAGTCCGAAGTCGAGACCGAGACCGGGACCGGGACCGGGACCGAGACCGAGACCGAGACCGAGATCGGGACCGAGACCGAGACCGAGGCCGAGGCCGAGACCGAGGCCGAGCCCGAGTCCGAGTCCGAATCCGAGTCCGAGTCCGAGTCCGGAGCCTGAGAGGGTGAAAGCCCAAAGCGGAACAGTATATGTGGGAACTTGTAGACAAAGTGGTGGATAGAAAAGGGCCAATAATGGAACGACTTTGGGATCTTGGGAACAGTATATGGTTTTCCTCAAAGAGTTGAGGATGTGATCCAGATGAACGTTTGACTTAGCAAACTGGCTAATGTAGTTGTGGTAAACAACTACAGTTGGGATCACGGGAAAGATAAAGACTCCAAAGCAATAAAGGAGTCACAAGATTTTCCTCATATAGTTGAGGTTGGTGCTCATGAATGTGAGACCAGAAGTAATGACCGTGGGAGGTCAAATACGGAAGAGGACTCAAGTCCTTGAAAAGGTAGCCGGGGCTACCTCTAATAAATGCTGGAACAACCCAAGGAGTTGGGGGTGTATTAAGTGGATGAGTGGTATTCTCATCATATGGAGAAGTGGTCCTAAGGGGCAAAAGTTGCCCCCAGAGAACAAAATCAAGTGTCGGAGTAACACTTGTGAAAATAGTCCTTTTGAGTAGGACAGGAATGCAAGAAGTGTATTCCAGTGAGCTAGTGCCTCACAAGTAGGACCTTAAGGGTCTGTGGATTAACCAAGTCCAAAACTGCTGATGACTCAAGTAGAGTCAAGGGATAGTCCTAAAAGGACTGATGGAAGCATGTGGACTGAGGTGTGTTGTACCCCACAAAGGATGGGGGGGGGATCATAGGATCCAAGGGTGAGAACAGAGGGTATCTCATCGATGGCAAAATGTGCCATGCTAAAGTCGTGGGAAAGGTGTTCCCAAAAAGAAAACAACTTTGACACAAAGTTGTGTGTGACCTCTATGGTGTAGTGCTAACGGATGGTTGGCATGAGAAAGAGTGGCATTGGTCTTGGCAAAGACTTAGACACAAAGAAGAAGTGTCATAGAGGTAGGCTCGTGGAGCCGATGGTGTGGAGACACCAAATGTGCCAAGGTGTGATACCTTGAGGCTATGTTGGTGGGTTCATGAGAACCCCTTGCCAAAGGAATCCCAATGGAAATGGGAATGGCATAGCCTAAGCTGCAGAGCATGCAGTTGGAGTGCGGTGACCCAAATAATGATGGAGGTGTGAAAGCACCAAGCAATGAGTTGTAAGACTTGACAACTATAAGGCAACTAAGCAAGAGGTGCAAAATAACTGTTTAAACGGGTAGAAGGTAGCTACCCAAGACTTCTAGCATAGGGAAGTCGGATATACCCTTGCGGGGGATAAGTTGCTTATGTTGCGATATAGTAAGTCAATGTCATAAAAGGAAATACTCATTGTCAAGAAAGCCATCATTGGGACACCCGAACACTCTAGAACACCAGAAGGTGGTGCTTGATGTCGCAAGGGCAATGGATAAAGCCCAAGGGACTAAGTCCCTAGCAAATGATGGATAGAAGGTGCTATCCAAATGTCCAAGGTTGCGGAGACAGGAGAGGACTGTCTACCCAAGTTGGACAAAGCCAAAAATGGAATTTTGGCAAGGCTAGTGATGGGCATGTAAAGGCCCATAAGCAACAATGTAATCCCAGTGTGTGGGATTATAAGGTGAGCATACCCGGATTGAGGAACCACTCCCTGGGCTATTGGGTAGGTTCATCCCTAAGAATACTTGCTAAGGCATGATAGAAAGTGCAAAGCTATCCTCCTGATCTGGAGGAGAATGACCGAAGGAAAGGTGTGAAGCCAAAGGCAAGTAGTATTGGGATGGAACTGAACCATAGAAATCGAAGGGCATAACCAAGGTTGGTTATGCCAGCTGGGAGTGGAGAATCAAGTGGGGGGTCGAGGGTGTTGCCGCTAGCAACCGTGATGCCATGGAGAGTCTAAGTTATGGAATTGTCCATGTTAGACTATGTGGCATTTGGAAGGCTTGCAAAAGGGAGGCCTTAGCAAGCTAAGGGACAGAGTTCCTTCAAGGTTCCCAAAGACGATTCTAGGTAGCTTAGTACCTAGAAAGGCCAAGTGTAAATGGTTCATGAAACGCGCGAAATCAGAGTGGCGCAGCAGAAGCGTGGTCTTGAAGCTTGCCATGAGGCAAGGTTATCAAGGTTAGGGAAGTAGTTCCCGAGTGTTCAAAGAGAGGGCTTTGAACGAAAGTCGATGGTCAAGGACTTTCACGCTTATGCAGGAACTATGTTACAATGGTCGGAGGACTTGCCAAGTGAGATTGGCACGTCGGGGGAACAAAGACCCTAGTTGAAGGTGATAACTTCGAAAAGGGTGGGCCATGGGGCCGAGCATGGAGGAGTCCATGCATGATCACAGACATGTCAAGTGAGAGGACTTGGCAATGTGGAGGAACTAGGTTCCTAAGCTGTGATCTGTAGCGCGCTTTAAAAATGAGTTGGTGCACCGGCGTGGGGAGTCACGCCAAGCATCTTGTGTGATGCCGTTCGTAGATGCATATACGGAGGTTGGGTTCGAGTCCCGACCCTCTAGTGCTTGGGTTCGAGTCCCAAATCACTAGGGCGTGGTGATGGTTTGGAATATGAGGACACTCATATTTCGGTGGTCATGGACTCTCAGTGGGGAGACTGGTTTGGGCACACCGCCAAGCGAGGGATGCCTCGGAGTCGTGATGCACGGTTAGATTGCTTAGTGTGAAAGCTCAGCATATCTAACTTGAACACTTTGGTGCAAGTGGCACCAAGGTCGTGGTGAGTGAGATGGGGACACCTAATCTCAGTAGCTATGAACCCTTGGCCGTAAGGGCTAGCTTGGGTGCACCGCCAAGTGTGGGGGATGCCCCCGGGGTTATAGTCAACAACTTGGAGGTCTAGAAGACCAAGTATCTCTTGGCAACTCTGTTAAGGTGCCAAGGTGAGATCACTAGGTGATCTTATGGCCAGATAAGGACAAGGTCCTTGGTTGGCTAAGGAATGAAGTTCCTGGTTCAAAATGTTGAAATTGAACTGTTTAAGATGGTGTGGCTTGGTCGTGATGACCAAGTGGGAAGAGCACCTAAGGGAAATAAACTATGTCCGTGCGATGGCATAGTGAGTCCGAGGAAAGTAGTCTCTATAAAAGACCCATGGGAGGGTCACGAAGTTGGGCCGTGGATAGAGCCCATAGCAGAAGATGCTAAAGAGACGTACTAGGGGTGAACATCCTCCGGACTTGGCAAAGAAGAGTCTTTGCTATGGAACCGAAACAATACCTCAAGGAGGGAGGTAGAGATTCAATGTTGCTTGGTGCAACAATCAACGGATAGGAGCAAAAGATGAGTGGCCAAGATAGGGCCATGGAATCCCTTGGAAGGAATCCAAGTGACAAAGTTAGGCGAGGAACACTAATGTGTTGGATGCTAACAAGTTGTGGGAAAGGAAGTGTGTTTCCAAGGAGGGATTCCGAAATGCTCCGATTTGGCGAAAGTGGAAGCTCCAAGGGAGGGAGCGGTAAGGTAGCCAAATGATAGGGCCATAAACAGCCCTAGCACAAAGTATGATAATTGGAACTTTGGCACGAAATAGAAAAGAGGATGATGGTGCCCTCGAGTAGAGAACTTCCTAGGATGGGAAGTGGAGTTGCACAAAAGGTGCAAGGCAAGGTGTCGGAGACACCTAGGAAATTGACTCCAACAAGTCAAAATTTAAAGTTCCAAAATGCAAAGGTTATATCGATGGAAATTGAGACTACTCGAGAAGGAGTAGTGGGATTGACTTAGAGAAGGGTCTCTAAGAGGTTTAGCGAGAACTAAACCAATAAAAGGAGAGAACCACCATATGTGGTCCAATCAGCCTCTAAGTTGGAGAGACTACCCTCCTTGGAGGATATGCAAAAGGCATGGTGAGCCTTCAATGTCCAACCGTTGACGAATATGGAGAAGGCATGGTGAGCCTTCAATGTCACACCATTGACAAATATTGGCTACGCACCAAGGATGGAAATGGTAACACATGCGGGTGTTACTTTATAAAATGGTTCACCGTTCGATGAGGACATCGAACTTCGTCTATGGGTGGTGGAGTTGTGAGACACAAAATCCCTAGGCCCCAAAGTGGAGCCGGAAGGGCGCCACATGGTAGTGGCCGAAGCGAGAGCCAAACGAGCATATCACGTTTGGACCAAAAGCTCCGACTTGAAAAGTCAAGAGCGGGAGTGGAACTCCCAACGAAGTGCTCGAGGAACGAGCACGAAGCGAGCAAAAGGCGAGGCTTCAAAAAGGGACCCAAAAGGACCAACACATGACACGTGGGAGTGTCCGAGATGGACTCGAGTTGGAGTCCGAAGTGGAGTCCGAGATGGACCCGAGTTGGAGTCCGAATTGGAGTCCGAGATGGACCCGAGTTGGAGTCCGAAGTGGAGTCCCAAGTGGAGTCCGAGATGGAGTCCGAGATGGACCCGAGTTGGAGTCTGAAGTGGAGTCCGAGATGGACCCGAGATGGAGTCCGAGATGGAGTCCGAGGTGGACCCGAGATGGACCCGAAATGGAGTCCGAGATGGAGTCCGAGATGGACCCGAGATGGAGTCCGAGATGGAGTCCGAGATGGACCCGAGATGGACCCGAGATGGAGTCCGAGATGGAGTCCGAGATGGAGTCCGAGATGGAGTCCGAAGTCGAGACCGAGACCGGGACCGGGACCGAGACCGAGACCGAGACCGAGATCGGGACCGAGACCGAGACCGAGGCCGAGGCCGAGACCGAGCCCGAGCCCGAGTCCGAGTCCGAATCCGAGTCCGAGTCCGAGTCCGGAGCCTGAGAGGGTGAAAGCCCAAAGCGTTCGTCTCCCAGACCCTAGGGGGTTTGGTGAGCTCCAAAAGTATAGTAGGGGGAGGACTGCAGTGGAGCCAGTTTGGCCAGGAAAGGCCAGTTTGGCCCAGGAAGGCCGGGCCCAGTGTTGGGTGATGAGCTGCCCACTGGGAAGTCCAAGACTAGAGTGAACACAGACCGACAAGCGGGGTAGCTTGGTGAAGTGTTCAAGAGCTGGCTCTAGTTCCCCCGGGAGATCGACTGGCCGATGCTCCCAGTCCAAGTGTGGGTGGCACTACCTACTTGGATACCAGGCGTGGCTCAACGGAACCTCGCTCTAAGCCCATGGCTAGAGCACCTAAAGGCGATAGGTGGGGAGAGTACCCAGGTGGCTCGCGTGAGGCCACGGTGTTCCGAAATGTTGTCCCAAAGGCCCAGACTGTGGAAAGGTAGAGGAGCAGTCCTCTAGAGAAGTGACCAAGGACGCAGTCGTGTGGTGAGGAAGTCCCAGAGGACCATGGGACTTAGTGGTCGGGCCTGTGGGCCTCGATCCAGTGGCAGTGTTGGCAAACACGGCCAAGGGCAGAAAGGGACTTAGTGGGGACTGACAGAGGGATATTGGGGAAGGCTATTCCCCTTGTCGATGGGCATCCTAAGGATGCTAAGGAGTGGATCTGAGATGACCACTCACGGATGGTTTGCCTAGTCTTGGAGAGCCAAGACTGTGATGCAAGTGGTATTGGACTACCAGTGTGGCAAAGATGATTGGGCATGGCCTTAGCGTAACGGGCTGCCATGTCGGTGGTACCTTTGAGTGTCGGTCATGGGATCGGACACGTGGAGCACTTGGACCAAGTGCAAATGTTGAGTGGCATGGATGCCATTCTCGAGTCTAGCAAGTCCCAAGTCCTGGATTGGACTGATGGAGGTTGTGAATGAGACTCCTCCAAGTGGTCGGAGGTGTGGTTAAGTGACTAAAGTAGAATGGAAAATTTAGTCTCTTACAGGCAGTAGATAAGGCCCAAGGGACTAAGTCCCTAGCAAATGATGGATAGTAGGTGCTATCCAAATGTCCAAGGTGGCGGAGACAGGAGAAGACTATCTACTCGAATTGGACAAAGCCAAAAATGGAATTTTCGCAAGGCTAGCAAGGGGCATGCAAAGGCCCGTAAGCAACAACGTAATCCCAGTGTGTGGGATTATAGGGTGAGCATACCTGGATTGAGGAACCACTCCCTAGGCTATCGGGTAGGTTCATCCCTAAGAATACTTGCTAAGGCATGATAGAAAGTGCAAAGCTATCCTCCTGGTCTGGAGGAGAATGACCAAAGGGAAGGTGTGAAGCCAAAAGCAAGAAGTAAGGGGATAGAACCGAACCATAAGAATCGAAGGGCATAACCAAGGTTGGTCATGCCAGCTGGGAGTGGAGAATCAAGTGGGGGCTCGAGGGCATTGCTGCTAGCAACCGTGATGCCATGGAGAGTCTAAAATATGGAATTGTTCATGTTAGACTATATGGTAATTGGAAAGCTTGCAAAAAGGGAGGCCTTAGCAAGCTAAGGGACAGAGTTCATTCAAGGTTCTCAAAGAGGATTCTAGGTAGCTTAGTACCTAGAAAGGCCAAGCATAAATGGTTCAAGGAACGCGTGAAATCAGAGTAGCATAGCAAAAGCGTGGTCTTGAAGCTTGCCATGAGGCAAGGCTATCAAGGTTAGGGAAGTAGTTCCCGAGTGTTCAAATAGAGGGCTTTGAACGAAAGTCAATGATCAAGGGCTTTCACGCTTGTGCAAAAACCATGTTACAGTGGTCGGAGGACTTGCCAAAGTGAGATTGGCAAGTCAGGGGAACAAATACCTTAGTTGAAGGTGATAACTTCAAAAAGGGTGGGCCATGGGGCCAAGCATGGAGGAGTCCATGCATGATCACAGGCTTGTCAAGTGAGAGGACTTGGCAGTGGGGAGGAACTAGGTTCCTAAGCTGTGATCTATAGCGTGCTTTGAGTATAAGTTGGTGCACCGGCGTGAGCAGTCACGCCAGGCATCCTGGGTGATGCCGTCCATAGATGCATATACGGAGGTTGAGTTCGAGTCCCAACCCTCTAGTGCTTGGGTTTAAGTCCCAAATCACTAGGGCGTGGTGATGGTTTGGAATATGAGGACACTCATATTTCGGTGGTCATGGACTCTCAGTGTGGAGACTGGTTTGGGCACACTGCCAAGCGAGGGATGCCTCGGAGTCATGATGCACGGTTAGATTGCTTAGTGTGAAAGCTTGGCATATCTAACTTGAACGCTTTGGTGCAAGTGGCACCAAGGACGTGGTGAGTGAGATGGGGACACCTAATCTCAGTAGCTATGAACCCTTGGCCGTAAGGGCTGGCTTGGGTGCACCGCCAAGTGTGGGGGATGCCCCCGGGGTTATAGTCAACAATTTGAAGGTCTAGAAGACCAAGTACCTCTTGGCAACTCTGTTAAGGTGCCAAGGTGAGATCACTAGGTGATCGTATGGCCACATAAGGACAAGGTCCTTGGTTGGCTAAGGAATGAAGTTCCTAGTTCAAAATGTTGAAATTGAACTGTTTAAGGTGGTGTGGCTTGGTCCTGACGACCAAGTGGGAAGAGCACCTAAGGGAAATAAACTATGTCCGTGCAATGGCATAGTGAGTCCAAGGAAAGTAGTCTCTATAAGAGACCCATGGGAGGGTCACGAAGTTGGGCTGTGGATAGAGCCCATAGCAGAAGATGCTAAAGAGACGTACTAGGGGTGAACATCCTCCGGACTTGGCAAAGAAGAGTCTTTGCTATGGAACCAAAAGGATACCTCAAAAATGGAGGTAGCGATCCTATATTGCTGGGTGCAACAATCAAGGATAGGAGTAAGGGACTAGTGGCCAAGTTTGGGCCATGGAATTTAATGGAAGGGATCCAAATGGCAAAGTTAGCCAAGGAACATTAATGTGTTTGATGCTAACGGCTTGTGGGAAAGGAAGTGGACTTCCAAGGATGGATTCCTAAGTGCTCCAATTTGGCGAAGTAAAAGCTCACGGTGAGGGAGCGGCAAAGTAGCCAAAAGATAGGGCCATGGACAGCCCTAGCACACAATATGATAACTGGAACTCAGTGCCCAAAGGTGGCATGAAATCAAACAAAGGATGATTGTGCCCTCAAGTGGAGAACTTCCTAGGATGAGGAAGTGGAGTTGCACAATATGTGCAATGCAAGGTGTCGGAGACACCTAGGAAATTGACTTCGAGAAGTCAGAATTAAAAGTTCCAAAGTGCAAGGGTTATAGCGCTGAAAAGTGAAACCACTTGAGAACAAGTAGTGGGGTCGAGTTAGAGAAGGTGTCTCTAACAGGTTTAGTGAGAACTAAACCAATAAAAGGAGAGAACCACCACAAGTGGTTAAATGAGCCTCTAAGTTGGAGAGGTTATGCTCCTTAGAGGATGGACAAGGTATGGTGAGCCTTTGGTGTCAAACCATAGACAGATATTGGCTGGGTGCCAAGGATGGAAATGGTAACACATGCGGGTGTTACTTTATGAAAGGGTTTACCGTTCGATGAGGACATCGAACTTCGTCTATGGGTGGTGGAGTTGTGAGACACAAAATCCCTAGGCCCCAAAGTGGGGCTGGAAGGGCGCCACGTGGTAGTGGCCGAAGTGAAAGCCAAACGAGCGTAACACGTTTGGACTGAAAGCTCCACCTTGAAAGGTCGAGAGCGGGAGTGGAACCCCTAACAAAGTGCTTGAGGAATGAGCACGAAGCGAGCCATAAGCGAGGCTCCAAAAAGGGACCCAAAAAGGACTAACACATGACACGTGGAAGTGTCCGAGATGGACCCGAGTTGGAGTCCGAAGTGGAGTCCGAAGTGGAGTCCGAGAAGGACCCCGAGATGGAGTCTGAGGTGGAGTCCGAGGTGGACCCGAGATGGATCCGAGATTGAGTCCGAGACGGACCCGAGATGGAGTCCGAGATGGACCCGAAATGGACCCGAGATGGAGTCCGAGATGGACCCAAGATGGACCTGAGATGGAGTCCGAGATGGACCCGAGATGGAGTCCGAGATGGAGTCCAAGATGGACCCAAGATGGACTTGAGATGGAGTCCGAGATGGACCCGAGATGGACCCGAGATGGAGTCCGAGATGGAGTCCGAGATGGACCCGAGATGGACCCAAGATGGAGTCTGAGATGGACCCGAGATGGAGTTCGAGATGGAGTCCGAGATGGACCCGAGATGGACCCAAGATGGAGTCCGAGATGGACCCGAGATGGAGTCCGAGATGGAGTCCGAGATGGACCCGAGATGGAGTCCGAAGTCGAGACCGAGTCCGAGTCCGAGTTCGAGTCCGAATCCGAGTCCAAGTCCGAGTCCGAGTCCGAATCCGAGTTCGAGTCTGAGAGGGTGAAAGCCCAAAGCGTTCGTCTCCCAGACCCTGGGGGGTTTGGTGAGCTCCAAAAGTATAGTAGGGGGAGGACTGCAGTGGAGCCAGTTTGGCCAGGAAAGGCCAGTTTGGCCCAGGAAGGCCAGACCCAGTGTTGGGTGATGAGCTGCCCACTGGGAAGTCCAAGACTAAAGTGAACACGGACCGACAAGCGGGGTAGCTTGGTGAAGTGTTCAAGAGCCGGCTCTAGTTCCCCCGGGAGATCGACTGGCCGATGCTCCCAGTCCAAGTGTGGGTGGCACTACCTACTTGGATACCTATCGTGGCTCAACGGAACCTCGCTCTAAGCCCATGGCTAGAGCACCTAAAGGCAGAAGGCGGGGAGAGTACCCAGGTGGCTCGCGTAAGGCCACGGTGTTTCGAAATGTTGTCCCAAAGGCCCAGACTGTGGAAAGGAAGAGGAGCAGTCCTTTGGGGTAGTGACCAAGGACACAGTCGTGTGGTGAGGAAGTCCCAGAGGACCGTGGGACTTAGTGGTCGGGCCTGTGGGCCTCGATCCAGTGGCAGTGTCGGCAAACACGGCCAGGGGCAGAAAGGGACTTAGTGGGGACTGACAGAGGGATATTGGGGAAGGCTATTCCCCTTGTCAGTGGGCATCCTAAGGATGCTAAGGAGTGGATCTGAGATGACCACTCACGGATGGTTTACCTAGTCTTGGAGAGCCAAGACTGTGATGCAAGTGGTATTGGACTACCAGTGTGGCAAAGGTGATTGGGCATGGCCTTAGCGTGACAGGCTGCCATGTCAGTGGTACCTTTGAGTGTCGGTCGTGGGATCAGACACATAGAGCACTTGGACCAAGTGCAAATGTTGAGTGGCATGGATGCCATTCTTGGGGCTAGCAAGTCCCAAGTCCTGAATTGGACTTACGGAGGTTGTGATTGAGACTCCTCCAAGTGGTCGGAGGTGTGGTTAAGTGATTAAAGTAGAATGGAAAAATTAGTTGCTTACATCGGGATGCCGGGGCGACACACAGTGGCCTAACGGTCTGGTATAAGTACCTCTACCCCCACCCCCCACTTCCATCCCGAAGTGAAGGCCCAAGCCCCTAGGAAGGGCGAGGACCGATGAGCCATAAGGTACTCAAGTGGGGCACCACTCCACATGAGCTGGGAGCACTGCAGTCGATTTCCTTTTTGGGATTGGGAGCTACTTTTGAGCACTTCCTTGGGTGGCCCCTCCAGCACCACCTAAGTCCATGCTCATTCCCACAAAAGGCCCCTTGGCCCCAGTCTCAACCTCAAGTCAGTTTGGAAGCACCACTGGAGAGTTCCTTCAAGACTGGTTCCTGGACCTCACTATCCCTACTATACTTTTGGAACCCCCTGGAGCAACCCCCCCCCCCCCCCCCCCCCCCCCCCCCCCCCTTGGGAGATGCACGTTTTGGTGACCTGTATTAGTACTCGGACTCGGTCTCGGACTCGATCTTAGACTCGATCTCGGACCCGACTTTGGACTCAGTCTCGAACTCGATCTCGAACTTGATCTCAGACTCAATCTCGGACTCGACTTCCGACTGGGCCTCGGACTTGGTCTCGGATCCAATCTCGGATCTCGGACTCTGTCTCGAACTCGGTCTCAAACTGGCCCTGGAACTCAATTCTAGACTCTATCGCGAACTCAGTCTCAGAGTCAGTCTTGGACTTGATCTCAGACTCGGTCCTATCCAATGAATTCTTTGTTATTTTGGTCATGCTGTCGGGGATCCTTTAGCCTACGACACCTTGAGAAGTTGGTTCCTTACAACTCCACCACCCATAAAAGAAGTTCGATGCCCTCATCGAACATCTCTTTTTATCCTACAACTTGTTGACCATGTCTATGGGAGCATCCCCCCACTTAGCGGTGTGCTTAAGTTAGCCTCCCCGGCCAAGAGCCCATGACAACAGAATATAGGTGTCCCTATACCCCTCACCCCACTATGCCCTAGTATGGGGTTGGGACTTGAACCCAGCCTTGCTTTACTAGGGGGTTGGGACTCGAACCCAACCTCCGTAGAATATGTCTACGGATTCGACATCCCCATGGGGAGTTGAGCGTAGTTCTCTATGTCTGGTCGACGTAGCTAACCTATGCTAATTAGCTTACCTTCAACATGCCTTTGGGTCCCAACATATGTCATTGCTCAACTTCACAAATTGATACTTTAATTAAACTTTGCATAAGTACATAGAGTTCTGCCTTGTAGAAATTCCTCCACTAGATCTCGCGCGTTCGCTAAATTCTCCTCTAGTTCCAATGTTGCTTCACAATGTGGAAATCCTTTCCACTTCACATGGAACTCTCTCACCTCGCGTCTTTGTGTTCTTGTGCGCATTGAGAATGGCCTCGACTTCGTATTCCTCTTCCCCTTGGATAACCTCAGGTAAAGGTCTTACTTGGTCCTTGCGAAGTGGATCCTCAAAGTATGGCTTAAGTAAGTTCACGTGGAACATTGGATGTATCTTCCCCATCTCTCGAGGAAATCGGAAACGATAAACCACTTTACCGATTCGTGCCTCAATCTCATAAGGCCCCGCGAACCTGCTTAAGGAACTCAAGATTAATTCCCTTACAGGAATACATGCATTTTTACCTTTGGGTTAACTTTCTACTGATCCTATTTAGTAGCCTGAGGTTCTTGGTGTTTAGCCACACCTTCTCCCCAGCTTAGAACTTTACATCCCGACAATTCTGGTTTGCGTACTTGGTTTGCCTTTTTTGAGCCTGTTCCAAGGAATCCCTCACTAGATTCCAAATGTTGAGTCTTTCTGCCATGAATGCCTCCACTGCAAGTAACTCTCCATGATACTCGGCCACGCCGAGTTTCATAGGACCTTCAATAGTTCGCCCATTGTTAACTTCCCATGGACTCACCTCGATACTCGAATGTGGTGAGTTGTTATAACACATTTCCGCAAGTCTCAAATGACTTACCCAATCGGTCTAGTCTCCCGAGACATAGCATTGCAAATAATCCTCCAGCTGCCTATTCACCCTTTCTGTTTCTCCGTCTGTCAAGAAGTGTTAGTGCCATCAAACTTGACGTAATACCCAATACCTGTTTGTGGGTGATAGGCTGTGCTAAATTTCAACTTGGTGTGATACTGCTCCAAGAGAGTTCTCTAGAACCTATTGGTGAAAATCTTATCTCGATCTGAGATAATCTCTTCTGGCCTTCCCTGCACTCGAACCACTTGTTCGAAGAACAACTTTGCCACACCTTTCGCATCCACTTCCGTTGTGGTGGGTATGAAATGTGCCATCTTCGAAAATTAGTCCACCACCACAAATATCGCATCGAACCCCTCGCTTGAGGGGAGTCCCGTGATGAAGTTCATCATAAGACATTTCCACGGACGATCTGGAATTGGGATGCTTTGTAACAAGCCCCCACTAGCCTTAGTCACGGTTTTGACCTGCTGACATGTTGGGCATGTCTTTATATAGTCTTGGACGTCCTTAGCCATATTTGGCCAGTGGTACTTCCTCTTGAGTAAGCCCATTGTCTTGGGCACTCTGCCGTGTCCCACAAGAGGTCCGTCATGACACTCTTCTAAGGCTACATTCCTTAGTTCCCCTTCTGGAACATACACCCTCGTTTGCTTGTAATAGATGAGTCCATTGCGTTCCACATAGCCCATTTTCTCTTTCTTTGGCAGCTCACCTCTTTGGTGAGCTTCCCGTGCCTCCAGATTCCTCAACAACACTTCTTATGCTAGAACATTGTTCTCATATGCTGTTTGCACATCATCCCAAAAGGTTGCTGTCATGCTGACTATCGCCAACTTCAAGCTTGATTTTCGACTTAGCGCATCTGCCATGATGTTGCTCTTCCCAGGCTTGTACAAAATCTCGCAATCAAATTTGGCCAAAGCATTGGCCCACCGACCTTGTTTCCCTCTCAGGTCAGGCTGTGACAAGAAATGTTTCGTTGCCACATTGTCCATGTAAACCTTGAAGTGTCTCCCAAAGTAGTGTCGCCACTCCTTGAGTGCATTAACCACCGCAAACAATTCCTTCTCGTGGACAGGCCACTTCCATTGAGCCTTGTCCAACTTCTTCGAGAAGAACGCTACTGGATAGTTGTCTTGCTTCAAAACCGCGCCTAACGCAAAGTCTGAAGCATCCGTTTCTACCTCAAAGTCCTTACCAAAGTTTGATAATGCCAACACAGGAGCCTTCCTCAACTTCCCTTTATGCTCTATTTCGTTAAAGTGGGATTTATTCAGTAAAATGGGACTAGGTACAAATTTTCAAGTATTTGAAAATGACGTGAAATTATATGTTTTTTGTCCAGGGGCTAGACATATCTGGGGCATGGTGACTAGCGTGGTGACTTTATGTCCAGACTGAGTCCATCTGGTTGTATAATAAATCTCATTGTCAAGGTGAACAAGCCGAATCTGAAGCTAAAGAAGAGCGATGGCATGCGCGCACACACTATTTGTTTGTTCATTGAGCGTGTGGTGAGCTTTCCAAGATGAACGTCATTCCTATTAGCCAGACATATCACTTAATGGTGAGAACATTTAGATATTATTCAATGTTATCTTTTTCTAACGAATCTAATTGTGAAGGTGTAGCAAGAGGCATTGCTAGTCTGGAGAAGTCATTTAACTCATTTGACCCTTAGTGTATTTTCATGAAACTAAATAACATTCATATTATTAAGGAATTTCTCTAGTACCTTTTTTTTACAACATAGAGGCTTGCATTTCTTTCAAAGGTGATTTAGTAAAAGGCCTGAGGGCACATGCCATTCTATTTCTCAGACCGGTATTAAGATATACTAGTGCAAAGGGAAAAAGGTATTTGGTGATTAAGTAAATGGCATGAGGGCACACGCCATTATAAGCCTAAGCGCTAGTGGACACCTCCTTTTTGGTACTCTCAGCGGTACTATCATCCTTCTCCAGGTCAGTTGTTTTGCTTTGGATTGTTGTCTCTGACGTTACTGGGGCGTTCTCGATAGTTGTTAATGTTGCCGTTTGTTTAGAAAAATGATCACTTGGAGTATAGTACGGGGAGTTTGGAAGACTTATATATTCTACATCTTCACCTATCTCCTTCTCCGTCTCCTTTTCTGCCTCACTTACAGATTTTGTGCTTGCCATGAGAACGCTCTTCACCCTAAAATATGGAGTTCGTTGTGTTATAAAAGGAAACCAACACACACGCTGCAAGGGAATGATGGTACATAAAGCACGTAAGCCCACAATATGGGTTTATGTGCCATTAATATGGGCCACACGCGATATTATTAGATTTATGCACGTGTGATTGGTAAATGCATATGTCACATCATCTCAGGCCACATGCCATCATGCCTCCTCTGATTCAGATTCGGATTGTTCACCTTGAAATAAAATACATTAGAAACTTAGTAAAGGAATATTAATGAATCTCACCTTGAACCCGGGTTATGAATGCTCTTGCTGCATCTCTTGCATGGTCTGGCAAGGTGATGGTGGCACTCTGCTTCCGCATCCAACCATGCACAACATTATCCACCGATATGCTCATGCTGGGATCCCTTGGATTCAGCACCCATCTCTTTTCTAGGCAATCCTTCGTATATCCGGAACTTGGCTTGAACCACTCCACAGTTACATTGAAGGAGTTAGTTTCCGCGTCCTCCTCTGCATCAGTGATGCAGCGCCCCACCCATATCATTTGTTTTTTATTACTGGGTCTGACAAGCACGACCATTCCTTTGCAGACCTGTACTGGATTGAATGCTGAATCCGGCTTCTTGTTCCTCGGCCCACAATAGTGATCCTCAACATCGTTATCTATCACTGCATTTCCAGAGGACATTGTTCCGCTACTATCTGGTGCTCTGGGTTCTGGCCAAAAGGACTCTTCCAATTCTTCATATACAACCGGCCCATTTTGGATAGTAGATATAATCTTCTCCCAGTATTCGAGCAAAGGCTTGCACCTCTGAAAATAGGATTCTCCACCAAACACCAACCCCCTCTTCCAGAAGGCAATATGCTGTCTAATCCCGGCCACTATACTTTCCTGGTCTTTGAGTCCATTTGGGTGCATCGGCCGTGGGGAACCCTGAGGAATCATAGGTTCCCCAGTTATGGGATCTCTCTTGAAGAGTTCAATGCCGTCCACTGGCAGCCACACTGTGTCCCATTCTCTCATCTTGTACCTCATCACTGGAGCATTGTCACGCATGCTGAAATGAAACTGAAGAGGCTTGGAGTGGCCAATCAGCGTTTCGGATCCGTCCCTAATGTAGCCTCTTACAAACCCCTTAAAGTCTGGAACCTTTGTCAGAAGTGCAGCTTCAACAGTGCCTTTGATGCAATTTTGGAATTCATCGTAGAGTTGTGGGAGGGTGAGGACATTGGATCGCCGGAGGGACTCTGCCAGGTGACTGAACATGGCATCGACGTCTTCATGAGTGTGCCCAACCATGAGAAAGCCAAGTGTAACCGTTTCAAATATGCCTTTATATACAAAATTGCGAGCTGCCTTCCAGGACAATATCTTGTATCTTGCTCTCTCCTCTTCAATAGCATCCCAATCAGCATGTTGACAGCACCTCCTCTTGCAACAAGCAACTGTTGAGACCATTCAAACCTCCATCGCCATTTTCTGCCTTTTCGGTTCGTTGCTCAGATCCCTTTGGCTGCGCTTTAGGAAGGTGTACTTTCTTTCCCCATGAAGAGATGTTCTGTCATCAGTTGTAGTGGTGTTTGATTGTGAATCCTTCACATTCTCAAACACTAAGTGCCTCAATTTCCACCGCACAATGCTTCCAATAGTCAGACTGTTTTCTTCTGTGTCAACAACCTCTAAAATCGCAACTCCAATATCATCCCAGCCCAATTCTTGATTAGCAACCACATCTCTTGGATCGACAACTGTGGCTAAGCCCTCATCTACCACCTCCCCCTCGGGGTTGTTTAGAAACACCTTCGCTTGAATCCATGTAGCACGGTTCTTAAGATCCACGGAGGGAACATGCGTCGCACTTGCGCTGTCCCCAACATCTGCTTTCTTCTGAAGATTTTTCAAGGCAACAACAACATTTACCCCAACAACCATCTCTCCTCGTTCAATAGCGACCACATTCCCATCGAAGACAGTCTCTACTGATATAGCAACATTGCCTTCCCCAAGCCTTTGACAGTGTATAACAAAGTTCCGATCCATAGACACAAGAGTCCCTTTTGCAACTCTCTTCCCACCATTCAAAATGTAAACCTTTTCCCCAACCCTGAAGGCCATTTTGAAAGTGCAGAAAAGAAGTTAAGACCATACAAAAAATGATTGGAGAATGGCCTAAATCATAACATACCAAACAATCTCAATAGCATGAGGCCACATGCCATTATTCAAACATGCTATTGACACCCACGTGAAATTTTGCATTCACAAAATTGGCATGAGGCCTCATGCCATCTTGATATACACACAGCTGCAGGCAAGTAAAAACATACATGACAATACACTAGCCATGAAATTGCAAAGGCCCAAGATGGCATGTGGCCTCATGCCATTTCTAAATGTGGTCCTAAGCCATTCCATGGTGAACATACCAGGAAGCACAAGTGCCGAATATCAAGAGGAAGCGGTAGCCACACCAAAGACAGTGCCGCTCGCAACACCGCAACTACTCGTAGCGCTGCTCGCAACACCGCAACTGCTCGTAGCGCCGCTCACACAAACTGCCACTCGCATAAACTGCCGCCCGCAATGGCGCTCGCAATGCCGCAACCACTCATAGACGCATAAACCACAGCCCACAATGCCGCTTACACAAGCAGCGCTCACTGTGCTCAGCGGAACCAAGAACACGGCGCACAAAAATGATAGACCTAGGAATGAGTTCGAGAATTCAAAAATAACACACGCTTGAATGTCACATCAAATCCTCTGACAAACCAGATCTTATGACTCCTCTGACAAATTTCAAACTGAGTAGCTTCTAGACTTTGCTGTCGGAGGTTGAACTTTGTCACATCATGTCCTTGCCTCGATCCAGCTGTGCCATGTTAGTGATTCGAACTTTGCCATGCCATGTCAGCGATCCGCGCCAAGATTATTCGCCGTGTAAAGGAATAAATATGCTCTGTGTGTACGTCCATTTATGGCAATATAAGGCCACACGCCATTCAAAGAATAATGTTAGTCGAGCATTTTTTGGTGCATTTTTGGGTTCAAAATTGCATAAGCCCACACGCTATAAAGTTTACCTGTACCAAAAATAGAAACAGCTTTATTTACTTGGGAATTTAAGTGGTTGAGGCATTTTTAAACTTACAAACACATGCCCTACTTACATTCCTTTGGTTGCTTAAAATTCAAAAATATTATAAACCTTTCTTTTTGCATTTTCAATGTTTTCAATTATGGTTTTTGATTTTCGCAGGACCAGCCTAGTAATCTATTTGCATCCCGTCATGTTTATAGCTAGCTTTCGTTTGTCCCCTTCGCTAGCCTGAGATACATCTGCTCGGCATCTGCCTCTTACAGCATATGCCCAGAAAGGGCATCTTTCTTCACGCAGCATTTGCCACATGTTTAGGGTTTAGGGTTTAGGGTTTAGCAATTCAGTAGCTTAATAAACATGCAAATACAAAACTTGATGCAAAATCCTTTGATATGTCACAATGCCCCTAGGACCATAAACACATTTCAATAGAGAGGGTCCTTTCATTTCATAACTCCTTACGTAGATCTTGGTGAAACCAGAGTTAGTGAAGTTAGTTTCTTGTGATCCCGCATCTGATTGTGATGTCCCTTTGCAGTGTCGATGGAAAGGTCAATGCACACCAAACTGTAAAATCTTGGAGCAAAATAACGGTCGGATCTATGGCAAATGCCCCTAAAACATTGTAAGGCTCGTGTGGTCTCATGTGGTGTCCGATCAAGATGCTTCTTTGCAGGGTCATCAAGAAAGACATTGTATACCATTCTATAAAATCTAGTTGCGATCTAACGGTTGAATCTCCAGAAAACTCAAAACAATCTCGCGCGTGTCAGAATATCCTAGGAATATACTCCTATGTGCCCCTGAAAATGGCATGCGGCCCCATGCCATTCAAGAGATAACGCCAGATGACGCCGAGAATTTTTTGGTGCATTTTTTGGGTTCAAAATTGCATGAGCCCACATGCTATAAAGTTTATCTTTGCCAAATAGAGAAAAGTTTATCTGTGTCATGTGAGGTAGTTACAGTCTTTTGTGCTCGGCATCTGCCTCTTGCAGCATTTGCACTGAAAGGGAATTTTTCTCCATTCAGCATTTGGTCCTGAAAATGGCATGCACCCATACGCCATTCAAGGAATAACGCCACAGGACGCCTGGATTTTTGGGTTTAAAATGTTTAGGGTTTATTGGGTTTTTTCAAAATATTTTGGGTCCAACGTTTTTTGGGTTTCTTTGGTTCAAAATTGCATGAGCCCACACGCTATAATATTGATTTGAGAGAAAAATAGAAACAGATAGAATTTCTTTATTTAGCTGAACATCTGCCATTTTTGGAAATACAAGATGCTTTGGAATATCCAATCATGCATGGTATAAATATAGCGAGGGTATTAAATGATATCCCAATCATGATCTTTCTTTTGGATTTCGCGTGCATGCAGTCCGAGGAATGATGACGTTGCGGATTTCTTTTGGATTTTGCGTGCTTGCATGCGCGCGGCAATCCAGAAATTAATGGTGGCGCCCAAGTCCGAGGAATGATGACGTGGCGGGATTACCAACCGTTGTGACATTTCGTGCGTGTGAGGTTAGGTTTTGCATTTTGCTTCGTACTCGCGCTCGCACACTCGCGCTCGCGCTCGCATCACACTCGCGCTCCCGCTCGCATCGCGCTCCCACTCGCGATCACGCTCACTTCTCTACAGGTTTCTCGTGTGCATTGGCTTCCACTCGCGCTTGCATCACACTCGCGCTCGCATCGCGCTCGTGTGCATCGGCGTCCACTTCAAGACACACCCAGTTTGTAACTTCGCCGCCAACTCCGCCGCCCACTCCGCCACCCACACGCAGCCCACTTGGCATCCCGGGAGATTTCAGCGCCACTCTCCAACTGTAAGTGGCAGAGTAGCCTTGCTGCTACGATCCGCTGCACACACAGTGCACATTCGCCAGCGAGTCCGGCCTCGATTGTCACGGCCTCCATCCGGCTTCAAATGGTAAGTCTTTTAGGCCAAGTAGAAAATGGCATGAGGCCACATGCCATTCAGTAGCAACATTGGCATGCACCGATTGGGCTCTCGAGTGCAGTCCGGTTACAGATGGCGTGTAGCCTCACGCCATCTTAGGATGCAGCCTCAAGACATCTGATGCAGTGGTGAATGGCGTGTGGCCTCACGTTATTTCCAGCTACTAGCTTTTCATCTGTCAGCTCTAATTGTTGTGCATTTCTGAACAGGCGAGGAATTGCGTTCTTCTTCCAACCACTGTCAATGTGGATGTAGAGAAGGGGGAGGAGCTCACCAGCTGGACTTTCGGGATGGAAGGCGAGGATCTGATGCTATACAACACAGATGGTGGGAGAAAAGAATGCATGGGGATCCTCATCCAAGTGACAGACACTCCATACAGTTCCATGCAAGAATATGGACTGGCACTTATGGTAGAGACAGCGTCCGCCTTCAAGATCCACCTTGCACATCCTAGCGGCTTCCCGGAGGGGGGCAGCGGCTATGAGGAATTCCTAAAGGGAGCTAGGGAGAGGTTGTTCAGAAGGCCCACAATTTCAAAGACGCTGCAAGTCTATGAAGATCACATGGAATCCACGGACCTCACCTACGGTGATGTTCAAAAACTATATTCCAACATTGAGCCGTTGAGAGTGCCTCCAGTTCGCAAAGCGAAGGGGAAGGGGGTCGATCTGGAAACTACCCCGAAGCAGAAAAGGGTGGTCAAGCTCAAGCCGACGTCCGACTCTGCTGCTCCAAAAAAGAAGCTACTCGGTGATGCCATTGCCTCGGGTTCGAACACTACACCCACCAAAAGGAAGAGCCGCAAAGAGCAGAAAGAGCAAGAAGAGGCAGCAAAAATCGTCGCAGATAATAGTACTTGTTACTATTCCAACAAAGTATATACAATCGACGTGAGCCGTATCGACATCCAAAGCAAATACAACCACAGGCTAGTATCTGATGAGTGGGTGGAGAAACTGAAGCAGAAGATGCTGGCAAGTCCAGTAATACCCGACATCGCAGACGTGATCCCCTACTACCAAACAATGAAGGGCGAGACGAGGTTTCCAAACTTGATCAATAGGAAGGTGTTGGACGATCAAAACATCCGGTTCTATGCCGTCTCTGGGCAGCATTCTAGCTTAGCGATGCAACAGATAGTTGTGGATATTATGGTGGGCAAGGAGGTGAAGAAAGTCTTCAAGACAAGAGTTGTCCGCCTGATAAAAGGCAACTCGCCCCTCCGATCTATCATATCCATCTCCCACGCGCAGAATGTCAAGCAAGAAACGTGCTACAAATCGGGTTTGCACGAGACATTGGCACGAACACGGAAGCTCTGGGTTCAACTGAAGAAGCCACAAAAACCAGGACAAGGACGTGCACTAGCAACTAGCGCCTGGCAGGTAAGCCTCGTTGCATGTGGCATAGCATGTGGCCTCACGCCATTTCCATTGCAGGAATTCTCGAGTCTTCTCTCGAAAACACTGGGGGTGAATGACACACTCAGCATCCATAACATTCTACTCGCGACAAAAGTTGTTTTTGACAAATGGGACCAAAATGACTCCCGGCCATATTGTGACATACGAGGACTTGTGCACGACTCTGAGAGCTCGTGCGCTATTGAAGGATTGGATCTTCGAGCAAGTGGCCGTGGAGAGGGTGAGCATCGACACCAGGCAAGAGATGATGGAAGAGCTGGACTTGTCAAATGAAGACATCGACGAGTACATGAAGGGGGCCCCTAAGTTCATCGATCTGCTGCAGGATGCCACGAAAAGTAAAGCCGAGAAGTTGGATCAGTATCCAAATTTCATTAAGAGGGATGTCGACCGCCGGATTCAGAAACAGCTCGACCCCGCAGCAGAGGCCTATCGAGAACCTTACCGGGTATACGTGAATTCGGATGAGGATCAAAGGTGGAGGAGCATTGTTTCCCGCGGAGATGAGCAGGTCAAGAACATCTTTTGTGTGATGGACTTCACAAACAAGGAGATCACTCATGCAGACGAAGTCAGCTCCATCATTGACTTAATGGTGGGACTTGCAGAGGTGGAATCTTCAGTCCACTATATGATCTACGACTCCGAATCCTATCACAAGTTCTGGAAGGCCTTGAACGAGGTGAAGGCTCGGTTGAAAGGCAAGGAGATGCGGGAGATCCATGGGATAATGGCTAAGAAGAAGATACCGACGAATGTCCGCATCTTCACACTCGCCCTTGTTATTGGTCCTGCAGTAGAGTGGGACTGGAGTGACTTCCCAGCTTCGTTCAACAAGGCCGATCGAATTGATCTGAGGGAGGTCAATTTACCCGTGCCTGAGGAACTGAAGACGGCTATAGAGCTTTCGAATCCAAAGAAAGCTCCAGGTGCAGCATGGGAAATGCTTAGCTGGGTCTTCAATGCAATAGCGGGTGACTCCAAGGGCAAATGCGTTGTCGAGTACAACTGCGGCGGACTATTCTTTCGAGCCGCACTACTCAAGGGTGTCCCGTGTGTTGCGGTGACAAACTCCATTGAAGAGGTGACTTCAATGGAGCATATAATTACAGTTGCCAAAGAAAAACAGTATCTTCTCTGCGAACCTGGTGAGTACGCACTTTAAGTTTAAATGTTATCTCACAAGCTTTGTATGCAGGAGCGTGGCCACCCCCAGATGCTGAAACGGCGTTAACAGCTACTGATGTTAGGCCGAGCTCACTACCTGCACAAGGTAAGGTCACGTGAGGCCTCACGCCATTTTGATTATAGATCGTTGTGAATATTCAGACACGAGGACTGAAAAGCGCACTGGTGGCGCGTCGAAGAAGGACAAACAGACAAGCAATAAGAAAAAAGGAGGTACAAATCATATTTGCAATGGCGTGTGGTCTCATGCCATTCCTTGCAGGAGACACTTCTTCAAAGGCAAAACAGGCAAGCACCAGTCAAGCTCAAACTGACAGTGGTCATAAAAAGCAAAAGCACGTTGGACAGTCGTCGGGATCAGAGGCGTTTGATTCGAAAAGGAAGAAGAGCAACGAAAAGATGATAGGTAATGCCTCGCGGTTATGGCGTGTGTGCTCATGCCATTCATTGCAGATCAAGGGCTGAGTGAAAGGAGCCAGTCACCACCTCCTGACTCAGATTCCTATGGTGGACTCTCCTTCCCCAATCTCAATGGAGAGGTACAATGGATGAGGGATGCTTTTCAAGTCAGGGCCACGTTTTTCTCATCTCGTCGTCTTCAAAGGGTGCAAGAACGTGCAGAAACCATGTTAAGACAGTCGGGTGAGGATACGGTCCTAGGTCAAACACTGAAACAGGCTATGGATGTCTTGTATTTTGAGATGGAGACTCGGCCAGATGATTTTCCCAAGATGGTCCTGGAAAAACAAGCCATCCAGCCTGAGCAGCCTATGGAAGAAATGTAGGAGGGGGATGAGGAGCCAGAGAAAGATAATGAGCAGGAAGAGCAGAAGGACGAAGAGGAGGACAAAGAAGAGGAGGACGAAGAAGAGGAGGACGAAGAGGACTTGGATGGTCCTCACAATGGTGACGATCACAATAACGACGATGACGATGATGACGACGATGGCCAGCCTGAGGTGGCCAAAGAGCAGCGGAGGAAGGTCATACAAGACAAACCATCAGGTAAATAATAGTACATCCATTCCTAACCTTTTACCATTTCTAACATTGTCCATGTAGGTCGCAAAGCAAATGGTAAGTAGAGATTATTCAGTTGAATTAAGATACAAACTCTAGCCTTTAGTGTCGAGGAAGGATAGTGCCAAGCAAGGGTCAAAACGTATGTCCAATCCTTCAGAATCAGCAGTGCGCCCAATAGCAGTTGATGGTAAATACAGTATAGTCGATTCAATGTGCTAATGAGTTTGTTTTTAGTAGCCAGTAGGGAGGATACCATCTCAATCGAAGGGAGATATTTGGACATGCATATGGATCCGCCAGTGGACTCTACTTGCCTGCAAGAGTCATCAGAGCTGGTGGAGGCTACTATCCATATCAACGCCAAGCAAGCTGACCACGCTCCACTTGATGCTGCCCATACCACTGAGTCAATCTTGTCCACGTATCCAACTGACGGTGACCAGGCGCCATTGGACCCGCATGAGGCCGCCCCAGCCGCCGAGCCGGTCGTATCCTCATTTCCAACGGACTCAACGTGTGCCCAATCGTCTGACTACGCGCCGTTGGAACCTCCCTACACCGCCCCTGCTGCCTGTTCGGTCATGTCCACTTTGCCAACGGAGGCACCAGCTGAAATGGCGTGTGATCACACGCCATCGGAACCACCCCATGCCACTGTTGAGCCAGTTGTACCAGAGTCTACAGCTGAAATGGCATGTGCCCACACGCCATCAGATGCGATTGACCCCACATTGCAGAGGAGAGTATTTCTGCCCTTCATGTTCCTCGACCAAAACCCTCTGAACGACCATCGGGAGCACCATTCGCTAATATTGCAGATGGTAAAATTGACTTGTACCATTTTTTATGCTGACGCATTTCAGAGTCACGGCGAAAGTACTGTATCATTTTTGATCTAAACGGTGTCCTTTTCTCCCATGAGCGTGGCTCGTCCTCGAATATCACTGCACCCTCTAAAGCCTGCGGTCGCAAGTTGGTCAAAAGAGACAGATTCACATTAATCACACGGGAGAAACTGCGGGATCTAATAATGACCATGCGACACTTAAAACAGAGGGCCGGGTTCAATTTGCAATTGGGAGTTTGGACATCCATGATGCGCCACAATGCATTAACGTTGCTACATATGATGCATGATCAGACGCGAGTAATATTACCATTTGACTTTCTCCTAACGCAGGAGGATTGCTTGACTATGGTCCATGTGAGGGGTAGCAAGCCCATCTTCGTCAAGCCAGAGGCTGTAGTGATGAACCGGACTGCTAGGTCAAGTGAAATCCTCATCATCGATGACTCGCCGATTAAAACTGCAACGAACACACACACATATGCAGTGCACCCCATCTCTTGCAGTATGGAAACTAGGGAGAAGAAACCGTATGTTCTGGGGGACCTTGCAAAACGGCTTGAAGCGATGGTGATAGAGAACCAGCCAGTCCAGGAGGTGGCTGCAGAAATCAACTAAATGGCAGATGGAACGGTATATCAGAAGCCATTTGATCGGACAGACACCAGTCATCATTTATGGCATGTATATTGTCTAGCCAAGCACTATCCGCATCTCCATAATCTGCTCAACCGGACTGGGAATGCGGTGACGCGACAGGGTACC